>NW_025793768.1:0-4632 GCF_021613505.1 Equus quagga | reverse complement strand
TCTTCCTTCTCCATTCGTCCCTAGCTGGGCTCCAGGCTGGCTTCAAAGTCTTGGATAGAGGGAGTAAGGCTGTGCTGAACTCAGCGGTGCACATGTCTTTATGCGGTAGTGTTTCCGACTTCTTTGGATAAACACGAGGCAGAGGAATAGCTGGATCATATGGGACATGGATTCTTAAATTTGTGAGGCCGTTCCACACCTCTTAGTGTATTGGCTGCACCGGGTTACACTCCCAGGAGCAGTGCAGGAGGGTTCCCTTCTCTCCACCTCCTCTCTGACACTTGCTGTTTCCTGTCTGCTTCCTTATAGCCATTTGGAACACAGTGAGCTGCTATGTCCTTGCAGTTTGGATTTGCATTGGCCTGACACTTAATGATGGTGAACAAGTTTTCATGTACCTATTGGCCCTCTTTAGATCTTCTTGGGAGAAATCTCTGTTTCCATCTTTTGCCCCGGTTTTCATTGGCTTGTTGTTTTTTTCCTTGTGGAGACGTGTGAGTTGATTGTATCTTTGGACTTTTCACCCGTTGTCCGATGTGTGGTTTGCAGACATCCTCTCCCAGTTGTCGTGCTGTGTTTGCATTGAGTCGATGGTTTGCTAGACTGGGCAGAAGCATCTGCATTTGATGTGGTCCCGTTTGTTTCTTGTTTCCTTTGTTGCCCTTGCCCAGTCAGACATGCTTCTTCCAAATAGGCCGCTCAGGCAGATGGCAAAGAGCCCTCTGCCTAGGTCTTCTCCTACAAGTTTCACGGTTTCAAGTCTGCAATTCAAGGCATTAATGCGTTTCGAGGTGGTGTGTGTGCCACGTGTAACATCATGGTGTACTCTCGTTGTGTTCCATGTGGCTGTGCAGGCTTCCCAGCACCGTTTATTGTAGAGACTCTCCTTTCTCCACTGTCTCCTCTTGGCTCCCTGGTCGAAAATGGGCTGTCCAGGTACGTTTGAGTTGGGCTCTGAGCTCTCGATTCTGTTGCATGCGTCTGTGTGCCTGTTTTTCAGCCTAGACTGTGCCGTTGAGGTACCTAGTGCTTTGGCATACATGTTGAAATCAGATAGTGTGACATGTCCTGCTTTGAGCGTTTTCCTGAGGAGTCCTTTGCCTATCCAGGGTCACTTGTTGCTTTCTAGAAACTTTAGGATTCTCTCTTCTATCTCTGTGGCAAATATTGCAGCAACTTTGACTGGGATTGCATCGAATCCAGAGATTCCTTTCTCCGCTATGGACGTTTCAAGTGCGTTAATTCTTCCATTCCTAGATCCTGGAATACCCTTCTTTCTCCTTGTGTCTTCTTGAATTTCTTTCCCCAAACGTTTGCTAGTTTTCGATTGACATAGCTTTCACCTGTTTTGCTAAGGTTCTCCTTAGAGATCTTATTCTTCTCACTGGTAAGCTGTTTTTTGTTTGTTTGTTTGTTTTTTAGCTTCAGTTTTTCTATTCTTTGCAACTTTTAATAGGTTTTCTTTTGGCAGAACTGCATCGCTGAGCTCACATCTGCTGGCAACGCTCCTGTATTTGCTGTAGAAGTCTGGCATTGTCTAACGTCCCTTCCCATCTGCCTCTACACTAACTCGGATGACTGCACCAGAATGACTGAAGCAGTGGTGAGGAAGCTCACCCTGGATTGCACCCGGCCCACCCTGAGACACAGACCCAGAAGGAGCGGACCTCACTGCTGCACCACCGGCCGGCCCCTTCCATTTTCTATTGGCAACCTGCAGCTGAGTGCAAATGGACTTGAATATGCTACTTGAGCCCAACTCTGGCACTGTGTACATGAGGCCAGGTTGTTTTTCTGGGCCACTGTGATGTCAGAGGATTTGTCATAATTGTGTCTCTGCTGTCCAGTCAAGCTTCCTGGACACAGGGTTTCAGGGCCCGCTTGGAGCAGTCTCATAACACACCTTTCGCAGTTAGCCCTGGTTTGACCTTCGCTGTCGTTTTTTGGCTTGTGAACTTCTCAGACTTTCAAGCGTTCGATCAGAGTCTGTCTAAAGACTGACATCATCTTTCATTGTGGATTATTCAGGTGGGATTTCTGTTCGCCTTCCATTTTCTGGGACCTTTTTGCCTTTTCCACAGTATACTCCTCATGGTATTTCTCAGCTATCTCCCTTAGATATGCTTAACAGTCCGTTCTCCTTCATTAAAAGTGATTAATTTTGTATTTCTTTAATCACCCTGTGTTCACTAGGCTGAGGTGAGAGTGCTTTCGTGATTCCTGTTTGTTGTCTTTGAGTTTGCACCGGTCACTTGCAGGAAACTTTGCTATCCTAGCGTAGGTCAAAGCAAGCACTGAGAACACGTGGTCATCTGGGTTGGTTTGACATCCTGAGATCAGAAACTCCAAATTCGAGGTGGTCCTGGTAACCCCCTTCACGGACACAATGTTTCTGAGACGAATTAGACAAATTTGATGAATTCCTCTCTCCAGGAAAGATATTTTTCTGTCTCTTTTCTGGATTTGGGAAGTTTCGAACTTGACCCCTGATCCTTGAACGTTCCCCTAGATTCTGTCTAGATACGGGCTTACCTTTTGTCCATAGGGTGTGCCGTTTGTTTGACTTACAGCCTCTGCCGTGGCCCGTTTATTTTTCTTGAAACAGAATTGTAATGTTCTAATTTTCAGCCAACGTCCTTACATATGGTGTCAAAACACATAAGCAATAATCCTTCTCCGGCAAGAGGTACGGGGAGAGAATTTCATTGGAGCCAAACTGAGCACTCTAGCCTGGGAGGGCAGCCTTCACCAAGGAACGAAGCCCTCTGGAAAAGGGTGCTTTTCAGCACACTTGTAGAGCGCTTCCAAACAAATAGACACACCCGAAGCATGACAGGTCTCCATTCCTTCAAGGCTTCCAAGACATCTCTTGGGACACATTAGCATTTACCCAGTGGGCCCCTGTGACGCCAGACCTATGGAAAGTGAGACTGATCTTCAAAGAACGCTAGGGGCCTTCGAAAGGAGGCATCGATTCTTCTCTTCAATGTCCTCCAGACATCATTCTTGACTTTGGGTTATGCTTAAGGCAGAAGGACAACATAGGTCTGATAAGACCCAAGTCCTGCCTCATGTTTCCAATCAAGTTTCAAGCTTGAATCAGCATGGCCTCCCCATAGACTTGAATAGAAGACAATGTTCTCCTCTCAGTGCTTGTCCCTCTATTCTCGCTTCTTGCCAAGGATTCCTTTCTTATCCCTTGAATCAGAGTCTGTTTTATCTCCTCCAGTTTCTGTGCCCGCTTTCTGTTTGTCAAAGCTGTTTCTGGGTATCTCTCCCTTTAATAGCCTAGCCTAGGCCAATCCTCAGACTGTGACCATGCGGCCATCTTGGGGGACATGTTCACCGTGATGTCGTAAACAACCTCAAAATTCTAAGTTGTCCTGACAACCTCCGTGCACACAGAGTTTCACCACCATCTCAGACCAGTCTGACTCCTCACCCTTTCCAGGTAGGATAGTTGTCCTTTTTCTGGATTTCTTGTCGTTTTCTAACTTTCTCCTCGAACTTTGAAAGGCCTGCTACATTCTCGCTAGACACTGGTTTCTTTCCTGTAAGAGTATCCTGGGTTGTATCTCTTCTATCTTGTGCACATGGCCACGTGGGTGGACCTTCCCCAGAGAAAGTCCTGGACTCCCTCCCAAGGTGAATTTGCCCAGGCGATCCTCTGATGCGCAATGATCGTGTCATCTCCTAGCACTCTGCCAATTCCACCTTGGCAGGTCACATGTTTTCCTTCCTTCTTCCTTTCGGGAAGTGTACCTGATGAGTTCATAGATTGTAATATTCTCATGGTTCATTTGCCGATGCGTACTGATAAGGTATCCTCACAACTCCTACTTATTTATGATCTCTGTCCGCACCGTACCATGAAATGTGTATTTCCTAACACTGCTAATGTGATCTGCACCCGTGATGTGAACCAGTGAGGCCCGGGCTGCCCAAGCGGAACGTGGGCACTTACCTGCTGCACCACAGGGCCGGCCCTGAATTGTACTTTTGCACCAACCTTTTGCCTGAACTTGGGAAGACATGGGTCTGTTTGGATTATTCGTGAAGGTGATTCGTAGTAACATCATGGACGGTAACATTTTCCCTTGGTTCATGGGTTTAGCACGGATCATGTTCTCTGGGGAGTATTCCTCTTTATCTATTTGCAATGGTCTACCTTTCTGTAGCATCAGTAGCATTTGGAGGTGATTTTCTATCCTTGCAAGTTCACCTTCTCTAATCTCTTTCAGCCCCCAAGGCTTTATAACATCATTCTGGACCCATTTTTGCATTTTTGATTTTACGTGAAATTATTGCCATAACCCTGCCTTAGAACATCCTATATCTTTCACATTTGCATCCTCATCGATTGAGACTTCTGTGTACGTTACATCATCTTCACCAGCGTAAGCCGAATCACAGGCCCACACCACACACTTGTGCCTCATCATCCCTTTCACCCTCCCCCACCACCCCGCATTGCCTCTGGGAAGTCCCAATCAAATGTCCTGTGCCACCTGTTGGTTAGTGCTTGCTTTTTCTTCTCCCTGTAAGTGAGATCGTACGGTATTTGACATTCTCCGTGGGGCTTGTTTCACTTCCACTAAAACCCTCACAGCCATTGTGCTGGTCACAAATGGC
>NW_025793767.1:0-8543 GCF_021613505.1 Equus quagga | reverse complement strand
TTGGGTCCCAGGTCGGGATCTGAGGCGCTGACTTGGGCGATGGAGGCTCCGGGCGGGTTGTTTTCTGGCACGTGGACCAAGTAGGCTGACTGTCGGAAAACCGGCGCGTTGTCGTTGACGTCGGTGACGTGCAGGGTGATGGTAGTGCTGGAGGAGAGGGGCGGCTTGCCCCTGTCGGTGGCTGTGATTGTCACATTATACTCCGGGGTCTGCTCCCTGTCCAGGGCCCCATCTGTTACAAGCTTGTAGTAATTATTAGAAGAAGAATGAATCTTAAATGGAACATCTCTACTTAAATTGCATGTGACTTCTCCATTTTCCCTGGAATCCCGGTCCCGTGTTTTGAAGAGAGCCACAACCATTCCGGGACGAGAATCCTCCAAAATCTGATCAGAGAGGGAAGTGATGATTATTTCTGGGAGGTTGTCATTTTCGTCTAGAACTTCTATAATTACTTTACACTGTGTAGAGAGGGATCCTCGGTCCTTTGCTTCTACACCCATGGTATATCTTTCTACTTCTTCAAAATCCAAGGGTTGGTGAGTTATAATGTTTCCTGTAGCGGGATCCAGAGAGAACACGTGCTGGGCGTTATCAGTCACACCAAGGAATGAGTAGGTGATCTCCGCGTTGAAGCCTTCGTCTTGGTCTGTGGCACTCACCTTCAACACCGAGGTGCCTGGGGGCACGTCTTCCGGAAGGCTGACCCTGTACACGTCTTGGCTGAACACTGGGGGGTTATCGTTGGCATCCACCACCAGGATTCGGATTTGAGTGGTGCCACTTCGCGGCGGTTCCCCGCTGTCTAAGGCTGTCAGCACCAAGTGATGAGTGCTCTGCGTTTCTCGGTCCAGGGTCTTCTTCAATACCAGTTCTGGATATTTGCCACCATCGGGATTGTCTTTCACCACCAACGAGAAATACTCGTTAGGACTTAGTTGGTACTTGCTCAGTGAATTCATACTAATATCGGGATCTTTTGCACACTCAAGAATTGTTCCCATCCCCGGGCTGACAGACTCACTGATTTCTAAGTTTATTTCATCTTTATGGAATTGAGGGGCGTGGTCATTAATATCCTCAACAACCACAACGATATGAAAGATATTTAAAGGATTTTCCACCACAGCTTCCAACTGCAATTCACATCTTCTTCTCTCTTTGCATATCTGCTCACGGTCTATTCGGTCCTTCACAAGTAGCTCCCCGCTCTCCGCGTCTACGCTGAAAAGCAGCTTCTCTGCGCTAACTCGCAGCTTCCGAGCCGACACATCCAGGACACTGAGCCCTAGATCCTTGGCGAGGTTCCCGACCACCGAGCCCTTGGCCAGCTCCTCAGGAATCGAGTAGCGGATCGGTTCGGAGAGCGCGGGGTAGAACAAAGGCAGCAGGAAGGGAAACAGTACCTGCCGCGGGCCGGCCGGGCGCCTCCGCGCGCAGCTCCCTCCCATTGCGCGCTCCAGTTCTCGCTCGGTCCCAGTCTTTCCAGTTGGAGAAAGTGCACACTATTGCACTGGAAGCATTCGGCCCAGGACAGGCGGAGCTCCCAGTCTTGGGGCTGGGAATCTGTGTGTGCTGGGGAGAGTCTGGGGCGCCAGGAGCCTCAGTGTGTAAGCGGGTTTCCTTCTCTGTGTTGGCTGCGCAGGAAATCCCAGGCTAGAGGCTCAGCAATCCTGGGCGTCAGCGCTTGCCCTGCACTGGCCGACAGCGGCGCCCAGAGGCCCCGTGTGGAACCGCAACCTGGTTTTTCTATTTCAGGAAATCTTTTTCTTTAAATGCAAGAAACAGCTAAAATATTTGAATCTTATTCGTCAGTGATTCTGTTTTCATCATGAAACGTATTTTTCAAATGGTCAAAAAGATCATATGTTTTTATATGTTAAAAATTTATGTAGGTTTTGAGTAGATAAAATTATTTCTTTAAATTGAAAAAGGCACCTAGGAATTTACAGTGAAAAGTATGTCTGCTATCCCATGGCACACTGCTACCCAGTTCTTCCATTCAGTAGCAGTCGCTGTTGTTCCTTTTAAGAGTAGTTGTCCACGAAGGGAAGTATTGAAGGTAAGCAAAAAACCTTTTTGTCTTCAATCCTAGCTTATATTTGGCTAGACGGTATTAATCTATCCCCCCCATTTTTAGGAACTGGAATGCAACCATTGCCATATTCATTACAATCATCCAGGGTGTCCTTTACTGCTTTTAAATAATTATATTTAAAAACATTTGCTTACAATAGCTACCGTGTCAAAAGAGTAGTTTTTTAAAAAAACCTGTATTTTTCAAAATATTAGACTTAAGATGGATGCATAGTAATTTTGATGCTCATGCACAGGAATTTAAAATGACAGTTTCAATGATCTAAAAGTTAATAACTATGACCCTAAAGGGTGTGCTCTCCTTCCACAGACCTATCATTGAACAAATGTTGAATGACGTGAAAATAGTCATGGTCTCATAAGTATTTTTGAGACACATTAGGTCACTCTTTGACTTTACACTACCATAGTAGTTTAGAAGAATATTAGTAGTAAATTAAAAGTAATAAATCAAACCAAATAAATCACTATCCTCACTAAATGGGCTCATCAGTAACTCCACAGATCATCGTTTAGAATAATTTTGTGTATTTCTCTGCTTATATTCAGATCCCCTGCAGAAATGACATTTCTTTCCTGACTTTAAGTTTATTTTGACTCTTAATTGCAGAATTTCAGGTGGGTCTTCCTTTCTCTACATTAAGGAGCCACTGAAAATACCCTTGGCCACATCCCTTGCTCCTGTTCTTGGAAACATGTTCAAATCTGTCTCCTCAGTCTATATTTTTTTAAGCCTTAAAGACTGGAGAACTTAACAAAAAATACAGAGAGAGCAGAACCCAAAATTCGCTTAATATAACCTTCTATAGGCTCTGTGGAATCCCTATTGAGCAAGGAAAGTGAAATTAAAATGCTTTGTCTCCCACATAACAGTATGAAATTAGAATCACAGGCAGAAAGGATGCTACAGTGTTACCAGGTATGATTACACTTACAAAAAATTAAGCACACATTGTTATGAATTGTTGATAGAATATTAATGAAAAATTTAAATCTCTCTAGGAAATATATTCAACTGTAACTGTCACTCCAAGGTCTAGTTTGAAAAATATAGCCACAGAGTGTATTGTCCTTCTCCTTGGGAAGAACAACACTGAACACTGGCTTTGCGCTTGGGTTGTGTTTCCAGTGAAGCTAATGCATTTGTTTCTGACATTTACCTGTTCTTAACAGACCTGCCTTCAAAACAGGAGGTAGGGTTGTCTGAGGGACTACGGTTTCAGTATGTGGCCAATAGGGCGAGCGCACATATTGACAGACACTTCTGTACGGAAGTCCTCTCTTAGGAATTGTCAGCAGTGTATTCAACAACTATAAAATATAAGGCTCTGCAAAGCTAATCATAACAGCCTTATGACAACAGGCCTTCACTGGGATTAGGTGACTATTTACGAGAAAGTAACCATATCAGCCTTAATAACCATCAAGTTCTACTCTTGAATGTTTTAGCAAGAAGCAAAGGTCGTTGAAACAGAGAAAAGTGAAAAAAATATAGAAATTTTCCATCATCATGCTGGAAACCTAAAAGTAAAACCAATGATAATTTTTTAAAGGAAAGTAAAAGAGTAAAAATAGAACTCACTGGAACCAAAGGGGTATCTTCTATAGGAAACTTCGAATCATCTAACAAAGACAAAGGATCCTTTTTCTCACAGCTCTCCTGGCTGAGAAGCGTGTCCGCGTAGTTGGGCTGGGGGAAGATCAGGTGACTCTTCCGCGAGTCCGCGGTGAGGGAGACCTCGTGGGAATAGGTCTGCAGGAAAGCGCGCACCCCGTCCACGCCCACGAAGTGCGAGGCGGGCACGCCCACCAACCCGCTTCCTGAAGCCTGGAGGAGGCGGGACCTGTGCCAGCGCCGCAGTCTGAGCGCCAGCAGCACAATGACAAAAGCGAGGAAGACGCAGGAGACCGCAGCTATCGCCACCACCAAGTACAAGGTGAGTTCTGAAGCGTCCGAGTCGTGCCGGACCTCTAGACTGCCCAGATCAGCCAGGATGTCTGGGATGCTGTCGGCCACAGCCACGGTGAGCGTGACGGTGGCCGAGAGAGGGGGCTGGCCATGGTCCTGGACGGCCACCACCAGGCTCTGCTTGAGTGCGTCTCTGTCCAGCAGTGCCCGCGCCGTGCGCACCTCGCCCGTGTGCAGCCCCACGGTGAAGAGCCCTGGCTCACTGGCCTTGAGCAGGCGGTAGGACAGCCAGGCGTTCTGGCCTGAGTCTCTGTCCACTGCCACCACTTTGGTCACTAGATATCCGGGCTCTGCAGAGCGGGGTGCCAGCTCAATGCCAGTGGAACCATCAGTGGGGAGGCAGGGGTACAGGATCTCAGGTGCGTTGTCATTTTGGTCCAGTATGAACAGGCTTAGTGACACGTTGCTGCTGAGTGGTGGATCCCCACTGTCGGTGGCAGTCACCTGCATCTGCAGATCACGAAATTGCTCGTAGTCGAAGGACTGCAGCGCATACAGGACTCCTGTTTCAGAGTTGATGGAGATGTAGGAAGATAGAGGTGCCCCCTGGATAGTGTCTTCAGCTAGAGAGTAAATAACGCGAGCATTTTCTTTGCTGTCTGGGTCTAGTGCAGTCACTGAGAAGACAGAGGCACCTCTGGGGTTGTTCTCTGGGATATAGGTAAAGTAGGAGATGTCAGAGAATGTGGGTGGGTTGTCATTGATATCTGCCACTTGCAGGGTGAAGTGAATTCCTGTTGATAGGGCTGGACTCCCTCCATCTGTGGCTGTTACTGTGATGTTGTAAGAGGATACCTGTTCCCTGTCAAGGGCTCTGTATGTCACCAACCTATAATAACTATCAATGGACTTTTCTAACTTAAATGGTAGATTCCCCGATATGGAACAGGTGACCTGTCCATTCTGCCCAGAGTCTAAATCATGCACGTTTAAAAGGGCTATAACAGTTCCCAAAGGTGAATCTTCCATCAGGGGACTAAACAGAGACGTGATGGTCACCTCTGGACTGTTGTCATTTACATCTTCTACTGTAATCAACACTTTAGCAGTTGCAAGATATGCTCCTCCATCTTCCGCTTGTATTTCTATTTCATAGAAACCTGTTTCTTCATAATCTAGATTTTCTGATATTTTTATTTCCCCAGTATTTTTGTTTAGTTGGAATTTCAACAATTGTGTATCAGGTAATTTTCGGAATGAATATGTTACTTCTCCATTGGCTCCTTCATCTCTGTCGGTGGCAGTGACTGTCAGCAGCTGTGTGCCCACAGGCAAGTTCTCCGGAACACTCACTCGGTATTCGGGCAAGGTGAAGACCGGTGCATTGTCATTTGTATCGAAGACAGTCACAATGATGAGAACAGTGCCAGATCGGAGAGGGTCACCCCCGTCGGAGGCAGTGAGGACCAGGTGGTGCAGCGCCTCTTCCTCGCGATCCAGGGCGCGCTCCAGCACCAACTCCGGGTACTTGACGCCATTGGCACGGCTCTGAATTGCTAGGGTGAAGTGCTTATTGGGGCTGAGCTGGTAGCTCTGTAAAGAGTTCACGCCCACATCCGGATCAACAGCTTCCGGGAGAGGAAAACGCATTCCTGGAGCGACATTTTCATTAATTTTTACGTCTAGATTTTCTGCTTGGAATTTTGGAGCATTATCGTTGATATCAGTTACTTCTACTTCTATCCCGAAAAGTTTCACCCTATCTTCCACAAGAATGTTAAAATTCACCAGGCACCGCGAGCTCTGAGCGCAGAGCTCCTCCCGGTCTATCCTGCCCGCAGTGACCAAGCTGCCGCTTCGCGAGTTCAGAGCGAATAGCTGCGTCCTACCTCTGGAGACGATGCGGACTCCGCGCTCCGCCAGCTCCCGGGGCTCCAGACCCAGGTCCTTGGAGATGTTGCCCACGAAAGAGCCCTTCTCTAGCTCCTCAGGCACCGAGTAGCGGATCTGCCGGGCTTCAACCTCCCGTGGCATACCGAGGAAAAGGCAGAGCAGGACCAGCGCGCTGCGGTCGGAGCGATTCCTTTGAGCGGCCATTGTTGTCTGGTTACGGAATTCTGGCAAAGTCCTCACTGACACCTTCTGTGTTTTGACCGGTTCCCTTTTCTTTCTCTGGCTGCAGGGAGTCTCTGTAAACTGCTCTCCTTAAATTCTGGAGTGAGTTTCGCTGCAGCCTCGTTGCTGGTTTGTGGGAACAGTGGCGCTTTGTGTAGTTGGAGCCCTGAGAATCCGAATTGAGCGGGGTCTCCTTTTTCCTCGTAGGTGAACAGCGGCGCTCAGAGTCCTAAGAAGTTACTGCATGCAGTACGTGTGCAATAGAAATCAAACGCTACTCTTCGTTGGATATTTTATTTTATTTTACATTATTTCTTTGTTTTCTCGGCTGATATCCTTAAATAAACTACTATTTGTAGGTTTCTTACTGGATGGGATAAAGTGGAATGAAAGTACTATAAAATATTAAATGGAAATAGTCGCTTAAATATATATTTGCAACATTTGTTTTCTCAATAGAAATGTACCCACTTTAAAAGGTAAGTGACGCTTATTTTATTTCCTATGAGCTTCTAGGTATAACGCATAAAAGTCTTACAACTTTATGTGCACTTGTGATTTAAATGGCCCATTATGTTTAGTAGACATTCATATAGAGACTGAGTTATACCCCTTATAATTCACTTAAAATCTCTTTTTAGATTTAATTAACAAATTAATTAAATTTGTTTAGGATTAAAATTGTGTAAAAGGTTTCAAAATATTCTTTTCTAAAATAATTTTATTGAACCTCAATGAATGTTTCCTTGAAAATATTTATTATTAGAGGCATATTATTTGAAGTTAATTTGACCAATTTAAGTGAATTGAACAGGTAACCACAAACTAAAAGAAACATGTCTGTGTTGTAATCAGAAGAGAAATATGTACAAGAATTTCAAGTGCTACAATTTTAAAAAACGAAGACAGATATAATCATGTAGTTTTAAAAAAAAATAAGTGTTTATGTCAGATGACCTGTTTTCCTCAGGACATTGATTCCAATAAAGATAATCTCTCCTCTTAGGCATTTTGTATGGAAGCCCAAGGTAAAATGGTTCACACATCTTCAATGGCATGTGCCCATCAACCCAGCATCAGTTCTCTCCTCAAAGGTGAGGGGTTTAAGAGGTTCACTTCTTTTTTTTTTTCCCTGAGGAAGATTAGGCCTGAGCTAACATCTGATGCAAATTTTCCTCTTCTTTATATTTGGGTCACCACCACAGAGTGGCTGACAGTGGTGTAAGTCCCCGCCCAGGATCTGGGATCAAAGGCGCAAACCCAGGAGACCGAAATGGAAATGCACCAAGCTTAACCACTATGCCACAGGCCGGCCCTGAGAGGTTCACTTTCATACAGAAAGCAGGTTGTTCAGAAGTGTTTATGTCACTATGCCCCCAAGTATGGAATTCTTCAAAGATTTTACCTTTTTGTCTTCAAAGATTTTATATAAGAGAATCAGAGAGCAAAAGGCAATAGCACTTCATGTACTTTCTTGGAAATTCTTTATCTTGCAGTGTAGACGAAAAACGATTGGGAAAGAGTACATTTGAGCATCAAGAAAAGGTAAGTACTGTAAATATAAAAGAGAACCAGAAGGACCAAAAGTTGGAGGAAAACAATTCGTCTACGGTAGTTAGTTTTAAGTTTTGGAGAACACAGAAAACTTGGCAATGGAAACAAAGTTTTGACTCCTCTCCCAAGAAAAATGCAAACATCTATAACTTTGCATATAATTTCAGGGATCTGCTCCTTATTCCCCCTCAAATGCTTACAGTTTAAAAAATTATTAAAATAAACGAAGACATATACTTAAATGCACCTAAAAGGTTATTTGCACTAAACATTTCTTTGAAAGGAGCACCTGCTTTGATATTTAATGAGTGCCTGAATAGTATTAAATATATATATATAACTAGGATATGGAAAATTCATCTTAAATCTTAGCACATTTGAGTAGATAGGAAATTATTTATTTATGTATTTGGTAAGAAGCCAAGATCCCTGCCTCTGTGTTGCTAATCTGAGCTTGAAGAGATACCTCTAATTTAGTGACTTTTTTTTCTGAATTATAGAGCAACCTATGAACCACGTAAATCTTGAAAAATATAATCAGTGAAAAACGAACATTGAGAAGAAAAGACGGTAGTTATGGATTTTCTAAATATGATTCTAAATATAAAAATGAAGTATGCCTGAAATATGAGAAACTAGTAGAGTATTACAGAAGACACAAAAAATGAAACTCACCGGTGGTATAGTCTCAGGATGTGGAGTTAAAGCATTCCCACTCTGAAGTGGAATTAAGGCCCCTGGAGAATCACCGCAAACTATGTCTTGAGTGGAATTCAAGGGCTCACTGCATTTCAGGAAATTAAACTCTGTCTTTCCAGTATGGGCAACGCACAAATTGTAGGAATAAGGTAAAGTCCCTTCGCTGTAG
>NW_025793766.1:0-2019 GCF_021613505.1 Equus quagga | reverse complement strand
GGGAATTCCCATGCAGCTCATGTCAGCAGCATTGGTTCCCTGTGGGTCCCTCTGGGACCTCTCTATCCCTCAGCTGTTCTCTGAATCTTCTGTCTTGCATTCCTAGGGTATGAGGGAACGTATGAGGGAACGACGTCTGCAAGAAAAGGAAGATCTCACTGCTGTCTACAGTGAGGTTCAGAAGCCAGGCCAGGCCAGGCCATGAAGATAAAGAGAAAACAGGAGAATCAGCATTCCTAGGACACCTCCACACTGAGCTTGATCCCTGCAGACACCTGCCTCTTCCAGCTCTGGTCCAGCTCCAGCTGCTTCCGGTCCACATTGCTCTGACCCTCATGTCTTCAACTCCCTGGGCACATGTAGCCCTGTCATTTCCTCTGACCCCTCCCTAAGCTGCCCTCCCACTCATGAGCCTCACTCCTGCAGCACAAGTGCTCTTTCCCTGTCATTGACTTGGCTCCTGACCCCTCTCCTCCTGAAGATTCCCCAAAGGAGACCCTCCTGATTGTGCTTGTGTTAATCCCCACAACCTCTGCTGTGTGTATTTCTGAGAACATGAGCACAAGTTTGGGGACTGTGTAGATGTGTTGACCACGCCACAAAGGAGGCAGTGAGGCCCTTGGTGCTGGAGGCTGAGTTCGGGATTAATGGAAGCAGCACGGGTGGGTGGGAGCCCACAAAGGGATTGGCCCGAGGCTTCCTTTGCACCTTGTGGAGGGCTCCCTTGGGGGTGTTGGGCAGTGTGTGTGTGTGTGTGTGTGTGTGTGTGTGTGTGTGTGTGTGTGTGTTGAGGGGAGTGTCTAGTGTTCGTTACATACTGGCCAGAGCCCTTGTTCTTGGCCACATGTGCTAACCTGGACCTTGGCCTCAGTGTCAGCCCATGGGTCCCAAACCCACTGTCTTATGGAGTGAGAAGAGGAATTGGTACTGTTTCAGGCCCTTTCAATTCTTCTGTTTGTCAGAAAATCACTCCAGAGGCCCAAAGTTGGGAATTGCCCTCTTAGGAAAACAGCTTCATCTCTTCTCCTACCTTGGATAGGGGCACTGGGTGCTTGGAATGGATGTGCAGTGACCTCCCACCCTCCTTGGTGGGGCTGTTGTGGGGTGTGAAGCTTGTGGGACCAGCCGTCTCCAGACTCTTCTGCTGACCCTCAGCCGCCCACAACCATGCTGGCCTCAGCCCCTAGGTCAGCCCCTCTTTGCTCACTCATATCCCTCTGTCTAGAATGACAGTTCCCTCTCCCCGTTCCTTGCTCCCATCCCTGCCTGTTGAAATACTACCATCCTCCCTGAAGCCTCCTTCCAAGTCACGTGTTGCATGGATCCTGTCTGGTCCCAAAGGTTTGGAAATTGTCTCTCCCATGTCTGACATTTTCAAATGCTTTGGATGTAACTAAGGCCACTGCCACAGTCTGTCCTGGATTAGTCGTGAGTCTTCTCTGCTGGACTAACCTGGGGCTCCCTCAGGAGGGTGTTGGGGCTGTAGGAGGCCAGGACCAAGAAGACAAGTACCTGTTTCTGTGAAGGGTCTGGGCCGATCCCTCCCAAGGGAGCTCAGCAGACTGAGACCAAGAGCACAGAGGCTGCTGCAGGTCTTTCTGGTACTGGGTCCACGTGGAAGCAAGGATGGATATGATGACCTCCCATGACCCTGCTGATGACCTCTCATGACTCTCCCTGGCCCAGAAATCTGATTCGGGTCTTCCTCACCCCACCTGCAGCCTCACATTGCCTGAGGACCTGATGCAGCCTGCACTGTGGTGTGTGGGAGCTTCTCTCCTCCATGGGGGTACTCACCTCCTCAAAGCTTCTGCCTCCTTCCTTGGATCCAAGATTTTGGGTCAGAGATAGACTTACTGGTACTATGAACTCTTGTATCTCATCTCCTGGCCTAGATTCCTGGGTCTCTTGGTTCCCCTCCCAGTCAGCTCAGCTCAGCTGCTTCATCCCTGACCTCAAAGCAAGTTCTGAGCTACAGGCTTGAGCATTATGAAGCAATGCTAGGAGCCTGCTGGATGG
>NW_025793765.1:0-22993 GCF_021613505.1 Equus quagga | reverse complement strand
AAAGGAACCTGTCACTTCTCTACATCCTAGCACCCCCTTGCATTGGACCCTTCTTCCTGAGGTTTCCCCCAGCGCCCCGGAAACCCTTCCCAATTTTCCACTACCCACCCCCATAAATGCCAGGGGACCTCGACCAGATCCCCATCTCCCGGGCCCCGCCCTCTCGCTCCACTAGACGCTCAGGCCCCGCCCCTCTCCTGTCCCCATCTGCAGGCCCAGCCTCCTGCGGCCGCCTCCAGCCCTGCCATCTCTCCACCGGCCCCGCCCACCGATTGCTACTAGGTATCGGAGTCCTTCCCTATGTCCCATGCAGTCCCTTAGGTCTCTCCATAATCATGGAAACAAAAAGTATTTAAAATTATTTATTTTATCATTACGCACATTGAAGGAAAGCATAACAGATGCCAGTGGATTTACCCACCATAAAATTTTTTGAACCCATTTCATAAGCTAGAAACACCAGCTTGAAGAGGTACCGGCATGTTCCACTTGGGATAATATCTCTTCTGCAAACAATTGTCTTATATTTGCAGCATGTTGAAAAACATATTGTCTTGTAAGTCCTTTGTTCTTCTGAGTCGCGATCCCTAAGAGTTCAAGGTACTTTGGGGGAATGCTGCGTGGCCTGATGAGTGCATGAAAATCAAGGTTTGCACTCTGAAAACACTCTTAAATACACACAAGTGTTGTTTGGGTGTGGAGCTCAGATTCCTCCCACTGGCGCTAGGACGTTTTGAGGACGCTTTATGAAAGTTTCAGGTCAGTTTCGATTGTTCCTTTTTCCTTCCTCTCGAGCTTCCTTTTCCATTTTCTTCTGTTTTTTGCTGCTCTCTGTTCTCCGTCTGCTACTTTCTGCTGCTACAGAACTTCTGCTCGCCAGGCCACACCTTCTTCCCGAGCATTGGTATTTTCTTGCCGAGTGCATCTGTCACCTAATTCTGGAGATGGATGCATAAAAAGAATATCTCATGTAGCTGCTAATTTACTAGAGAATCTGTGCTACCAATTGACTAGTGAAAATTTAATGGTTCACTCTTCTCAATACTGATTTTCTGAGGGTTTTTTTTTTTTTGGAGTTTCATGAAAATTTTTTTTCCAGTAATTTTATTGAGGTCATAATGGTCTATAACATTGTGTAGTTTCCGGTGTACATTATTATTTATCAATTTCTGAATAGACTTCATTGTGCTCACCTCCAGAAGTCTACTTTTTGTCTGTTGCCGTACTTATGTACCCATTAACCCCTTTCACCCACCCCTAAACCCCTTCCCCTCTGGTAACCACAAATCTGTCTCGTTGTCCATGTGTTTGTTTATCTTCCACATATGAGTGAAATCATGTAGTATTTGTCTTTCTCTGTCTGGCTTATTTCGCTTAACATCATACCGTCAAGGTCTATCCATGTTGTTGCAAATGGGACAGTTTCGTCTCTTTTATGGCTGAGCATATTTCATTGTATGTATATACCACATCTTCTTTATCCATTCATCCGTAGAAGGGCACTTGGGTTGCTTCCACATCTTGCCTATTGTGAATAATGCTGCAATGAACATAGGGGTGCATAAATCTCTTTGGATTGTTGATTTCAAGTTCTATGGATAGATACCCAGTAGTGGGATGGCTGGGTCATATGGTATTTCTATTTTTAATATTTTGATAAATCTCCGTGCTGTTTTCCATAGTGGCTGCACCAGTTTGCATTCCCACCAGTAGCACATAAGGGTTCCCTGTTCTCCACACCCTTTCCAACATTTGTCATTTGATTTTATGAGTTTTCCTTCTAGTTGTTATCATGTCCTTAAAATTGTCGGGTTCCATTGTGTTTCCTGCTGTTTTTTGTAGTGTGGCCACATTCCCAGTCCCTCCTTCCGTCTTTACACGTGTGGGTGCATCTTCCTCCCGGGAGGTCCATCTTCAACGTCTGTCTGCTCAGGAACTTTGAACAATTAACTGTAGTTGGCAAAGTTACTTGATCTCCACTTAATTATCATCCTCTGCCAGATCTGCATATTAATCCCTTTAGGAGTGAGAATGCTATTGCTGGGCACGCACAGACTTCAAGTAGCTGAAACTGACAGCTATGGTGGGGATCCAAACCCGCCTCTCCCGCTCAGAGCTGCCACGGGCTGCTCTCAGACACAAGGCGCGGACACTGGTGCTACACTGATTGACTTTTGAAGGTCAAGCACACCTGTGCTGCTGGGTTAAACCTTATATGGTCATGGTATACATCGGTGGGTTCTGTTTCTTCATACTTTGTTAGGAATTTTTGCCTCTATTTTTGTGAGGGTTCTTGGTCTGTTATTTTTTCTTTTTCTGTAATATCTTTTTTTCTGGTTTTGGTATCTGGATTATGCTGGCCTCATAACATAACTTAGGAAGTATGCCCTGCCTCTATTCTCTGAAAAAGCTTGTATGAGGTGGTTATTTCTTCTTTGAATATTTCATAGAATTCACCAGTAGAACTGTCAGGGTCTGGGAATTTACTCCATTTACAGGCCAACAAATTATTCTGAAACTGTCTCATAAATGTTGGCAGAAGACACAAAATACCAGGTCAGAGACAAAGGACTTTGGTACTCACAGCGCATCAAAAGTAGAAGCATTAGCATATGTGTTTTCTTTCCTCTTTTCCCCCCAAAACAGTGGGGTTGATGCAGAGGGAGCCAGAGTCTCACACCACACATGCATTAGGGCTATTTCCTCCTGGAGAACACAGAGCTTGGGGAATCCTCCACTTTTACAGAAGCAGTAGGGAGCCTGCTGGATCTTGGGGGAAATGTTAACTCACCCTTCAAGGCTGCTTGCTGTAAACATAACCCTAAGAAATGGCCTGGACCAAGAGCAGTCAGGACAAAGATTCTAGTCATGCTCGTGAGAATACACAGGGAGGCTCCATTCCTATTGCAGGTTGCCTCTCTCGACAATGAACCCCTTGGCATGACACATTTTTGGCCAGACTTGAATTTTCACATGAGCATGCCACTCCACTGGCCACTCTGATTAGTCTGACTGATAGATGCTGGGACCCAGTCTCTTCAATTTGTTTCATCCAGTATTTAATGGAGACAACCATCAACAGAACTCCAGGAAGCAACACGAGTCCAGCCTGCAGGATTGACCTCAATGATGCTCCCCGTGGTCCAGCATCAGACAACTGTGACCACGTCGCGAGGGGACAGTGGGTCTTATTTTATGCAGCCAGGATGTGGTCTACAACCCAAGCAAGCGAGTTTAGACGGACCTGCGGATCTTTGGTGACATTGCCGATAATTACAGGGAGTGATAGATGGGCTGAAAAAGAAACCTCCAGCCTCAGTGGATAGAAACTTTGTGGCCCATCTTCCCCCACATACAAACATGTAACCTGAAGGGACACAGGGCACCCCAGCTCAGGATTTGTTGTGAAACCCACCTTGGATCACCAGCCACAGATTTGGCTGAGGCACATGGGCAGTGTCACCAAGCAGGTGCAGCCTCAGTTGCCGTACATGGCACAGCCCAAGGATGACCAGGTGCCGGGGGAGGCACACGAACTGAGTCAGTCAGCCTGAATCGAGGTTTGTCAGTGAGTGTCTCTGCGCACATAGGAGGGAGGTGCTGTGGACGGCATACCCACACGGGTTTCCTGTTTTCACAGCAGACAGATGAGGATGACACCCAGCAGCAGACCTGAGTGTCAGCAGCAGCTGTTTCTGGACTCAGGCGGCAGTGCTGAATCCAGGGGACAAAGGGAGCACTCACTGTTTTCCCCTTGAGTACCGTGCTCGGGGGCCTATGGTGTTCCTTCCCCAAGCACTGAGGTTATTGTTGCCCCTGCACGGCCACCAAGTCAGTGTGTCCCCTCCAGGAGCTAGAACTTCACCCTTTTGTTCCATCCATCCCCTATTTGCATCCAGACCTTTCATCCAGAAGAGTCAGGTGTGAGTGGAACAAGGTGATTTTTACATCTTTTGAAACTCCTTGTATTTCCTCCCTTGCCACCCATGTGACCACAAAGGGGGTAACTCAGCAAGCAGTGTACTCAACCAAGTGATCATTATCTTTGTGATCTAGGACCATATCAATCCAACGAGAGAAGCCAGGGGGCTGAACCAGAATTAACTTGGAATCTCCAAGGCTCCTGTGGGCTGTGCCAGAGGATGAACCAACCAGGCCGGCCTGGAAATGTTAGTAGGGGAAACGAAGATGCATCGTGCCCAGGCCTGGTCAAGGTGGGATTCTGAATTGTCAAATAGGTCTGTATAACCCCCATGTATAGTAAAGAATTAACTTCACCCAGAGACAGGTCTGCCCCTTGCCTGGCTCCTGGGACGTGATATTTAAGCCTTTGGGCTGTCCTGCCTGATAAGAGCATCTTTGTTTACCTGGGGGCTTTGGGATGGGCCAGATAGTCTATGGGGACAATGATTTACAGTGGCGGCTCTGGGCCAATGGTATCTGCTCAGCCTCCAGAGGGGCTGAAGGCCGAGGTCAGCCACACAGGCTGTCAATCATGTCTATGTGACCAAGTGTCAGTAAAAACTCTGGACACTAAGGCTCAGGTGAGCTGGTTGGAAATACTCGGTGATCGTCGTCACACATCCTTGCTGGAAGGGTTAGCATCGCCCACAAGTCCACAGGGAGAGACAACTGGATGCTCACGCCTGGTCTCTGCTGGACTCTGCCCCATGCGCCTCATCCCCTGGCTGATTTTAATCTGTTCCTTTCTCTGTAATAAACCATAACTGTGAGTGGAACAGTTTTCCACGAGTTCTGTGAGTCCTTCTAGCAAATTGTCCAACCCGAGGGTGGTCTCGGGGACCCCCCCAGACTTTACAGCCCATAATCCCCCACCATTTCGTCGTGATCATTGTCCAGGAAATGGCCAAGGAGAGATGACCCCCTTCTTGGAACTGCTGCTTTCAGTGGCCAATCTGTCTTCCTCAGGTGTAGACGCTAGGAGAAGGTGAGGGGGGCGAGTGGGGAATCTTTCAGAGCTGGTTTTGAAAGCTGTTTCAGCACTTAGCACACCGCAGGCCCGTGGACCACAGGGAGGGAAGGCCCACCTGGACTGTCAGTCCAGTGTTGAGTGAGTTTGCAATGAAAGGTGCTTCACCGTCAGACTGAAGACAGTTGCAAAAGCCACCGTGTAGTGGGCAGAGTCAGCAGGTCAGACTGGACCAGCAACGCTGTAACCTGAAAAAGTGTCAAGAGCGGGGAGGCGTCGTCATGGGTTGAACTGTGGCCCACAAAATCGTGAAGACCTAACCCCCAATACCTGTGAATGTGACCTTGTTTGCTAACAGGGTCTTTGCCGATGATCAAGTTAAGATGAGGTCGTTAGTTCTCTATATCAATTACACCTAAATAAAACTGTTTTTTAAAAAAGATGAGGTCACCTGTGTGGGCTCTAATCCAATATAACTGTTATCCTTATAAAAGGGGGAAATTTGAGGAAAGATGGAGAGTGATGTTACCAATGTGACAGCGTAAGAATTTCCTACCGTCCACACCCAAAGGCGCTGCTTATGACTGTGAAAGATGACAAGAGTGGAGCCATATTAAAACAGAGCCAGAGCAGCCACTTCAGAGGAATGGCCTTCCACGTCTTGTTTTCTTTATCTTCCAAACTGGACCAAACCGCCAACATCCCAAGAAGTCAGTAAGGACAAGAACATCCTGTCTGTGAGAAGTGATGGAACTGGACTTTGCTGATGGCTGAATCGCTCACCATCCATGGGGTACCAGCCTAGCCTTTTGCCTGATGACTAAATCTCAAGCCAGTCTACAAAGTACAAACCTAGCCTCACCTCAACCCGCACCAATGAACTCTTCCCTAATACAATTTGCTTCATCTTCCTCCCTTCTCCCCATAAAAGCCCTGAGCCCCTCTCCTGTAATCGGGACGCTCTTTGGGTTTCTCCCTGAATCTCTGCTCCCCAACTGCAATTCTTTGATCCCAAATAAACACTTTGCCTCTTAAACTGGTTTCTGTTTCTGTAGAGTGAAATAACGGTCACCTGTGGAGGAGAGGGCCCTCGTGGGAGTCAAGGAGTCCAGCAGAGAAGTTCCAGGACAGCACTGGGGCAAAACAATCTGAGACTGGAAGCCCTGACGAGGGTAAGAGAACAGCTTCGCTTTGGACAGACACCCCGCCCCAAGGCGGCACAGCTCAGCGCCAAGAGAGGCCTCCTTGGCCCCTGATTTCTCCCTCAGAGGAAAGTTCATACCAAGCAATGGGCTCACCCTGCTTGCCGTGATCTGAGCCAATGAATCACAGTGAGTTAGGGATCGAGAGAGGAAGTCTAATTAGAGTAGATCAGCTGGCAGATCAGAAGACAGGTGACTAATGTCTCAAAAAGCCATCTGCAAGGACTCCAGAATCTTGAGGCAGTTAGAGAGGAAAATGGGCAGTGAGGAGGGGTCCAGGGATGCTGGGCTCCAGGCATCACATTGCTCCATTCTTCTGTCAGCTGCAATGGACACCTTGTAGGTGTGTTTCTCGCCTGTGGTCAGCCTGTTCCTGGAAAGAAGCTAATAGAACAAAGTTTTAATTTATTAAGCTCTTGGGGAGTCCATGCGTAAGCAGAGGCCATATATCAGGACAGCATGTGTTTTTTTTAGAGTACGTGCAGAGCAGAGGAGGGGCCGGGGCCATTTAGCAAAACAAGATGGCGTCACTTATGCTCACTTTCAATTTCCCCCTGTCAGTAGTAACCCATAATCTTACGGTCAAGGGGGAGACAGGGCATCGTACTTTCTCTAGCTACTTCCTGCTGAATCAGGACGTCGTAGGGGGACCATGGCATGGAAAAGAGTTACTTTCCTTTTGAATCAGAAGAAAAGTTAGATAGAAGAGAGCAAAGTTTTCTTTTAAAGGCATATTTTAGCTCTCCAATGGGTTCCAGCATCCACTTTCCCCTCGATACACATGGGATCCTTTCCCGTGATCTTGGGGCGGCCTTGATCCGGGAGCAGTGTATCCAGGGTACCAGCTCTACGGAGGAGTGAGTGGTGAGAAGAATCTCAAAGGGCCCGTCCATTTGGGTGACAACTGGTTTTCGAGTCCCTGGTCTTTCCAAGGTTTCAGGGAAATGTGATCATCAGGTCAGAAGGCGTGTGGAGGGACGTCAGACGGATAAGCAAATTCACGGACAGAAGTTAATGCCAAGCTTAATGATTTAACGTAATTAGCAATCATGACGTCCCTTAAAACATGCAGAGATCCGTCCCAGGGGAAGATGCCTGAACGGGTCTCCCATATGGAATTTTGAAAGGACCAATTTAAGTCCACTTTGGGGAGCTCCTGGAACCCGAGGCAGGGCCGGGGGCAGTGCCTCATGCCAAGTTAGCCGTGCTTCCTGACAGATTCTGCACTGGTCTTCTGTAAGGCGGGGTTCATCTTCTCCGTCTTTCCAGATGCCTGGGGTCTCCAAGCTGAGAGTAGCGTCCATCGGACGGCTGAGCCTCTGGACACTCGCTGCATCATTTGGGAGACAAAAGCTGGTCTGTTATCACTCTGCAAGACATAAGGCAGACAAACCTAGCGATGATTTCTCAGCATCGTGCAAGTGATTTCTGGTGCTTTCTCAGTCCTGGTGGCAAAGGCTTCTATCCACCCGGCGAAGGTGTCCACAGACACTAACAAAAACCTAAAATTCCCAGCTGCCCGGGGCATCTAGGCAAAGTCCATTTGCCAGGCTTCAGAAGGCCAATTCCTTCATGTCAGGGGCTGAGGTGCGGGGGACCGGAAGCGGTCTTGGGTTGTTCTTTGCACAGATTATGCAGTTTTTACTCACCTGTTGTATGGCCTTTTGTAGGTGGGGCCCTATGATGCACTTCTGGACCCACTGGAGGGCAGCATCTCTTCCACAGCACATGCTCTCATGTCCTTGTCTCAAGATGGGGTATAAGAGGGCCTCAGGTATTAGGATCACCCCGCGGGCACCCCGCTTCCTGCCTCCCGGGCGTTCAGTGTCGCATCCCCATCCTTTAGCCCCTTCCTCATCCTTTTCAGAATACATCGGCTTGTGGGCAGCGAGCTCCATCTGTGGCAGTGGGATCCCGCCACGGCAGGGGTGTCTGTCCTAGCAGCCCGTTTGGCCGCTTGGCCAGCCAGTCTGTCTCCTTGGGCAACAGGTGTATTGTCCCCCTGGTGGCAAGGGCAACGCGTGATGGCTACCCGATAAGGGTCGTGAACCGCACCAAGTAGCTCTAGCGTTTCAGGGCGTGTCTGGTCTCCTTTGTCCCTGCTGTTGGGAGTTCCCTCTCCTTCCAGGTGGGCCCGTGAGCATGAACTACAGCACAGGCACAGCAGGAATCTGCGTATATTTACTGGATGTGCAGACCGAGGGGGGCGAGGATTTCCGCCTCTGGAGCCCGCGTCCCTGGGGGAGGGGCTTTACCTTCTACAGTCTCCTGTAAAGTTCTGACCCCATGTCCATGCCTCTTACCTTGATCCGTGAAGCTGCTGCCATCTGCGCAGAGTTCCAGGTCCGGCTCTTCCAGCGGACAGGCCAACAAATCGGGTCAGCGAGAATGCGCCGTCTCCATGACTCGTGAGCGGTCATGTTCTGAGGCTCCTGACTCTCCTTAGGGAGAAGGTGGCTGGGCTTGGGGAGGACGACACTTGCATCCGTACATTGGGATCGTCCAGAAGGAGGGCCTGGGACCTACCCATCCGTCCTGCAGGGAGCCGGTGTCCCCCTTTCTGTTCTGATACTGTGAGGACTTGCGTGGAGCAAATACCATGGTCGGTTGGCCCAGGGTGAATTTTCCAACTTCCTGCAGGATGTCACAAGCAGCAGCCACCACCCTGAGGCAGGGGGCCCAGCCTTGGACAATCTGATCCATTTGCCTGGGAAACTAAGCCACAGGCCGGAGGCTCAAGCCCAGGTTTTGAGTTAATACCCCCGAGCTTATTCCCTGCCTTTCACGTGCTTACAGGCTGGAGGGCTTGTCCAGGTTAGGAAGCCCCAAGGCTGGGGCTGAAATTAACTGTGCCTTGATGGCATCAAAGGCCACCTGACATTCCTTTGTCCATCCTAGTGGCTCCTGGTCGAGCCCTTTTACAGCCTCATAGAGGGGCTCTCCCGTGAGACTATAGTTAGGGATCCAGATGCAACAGAAACCAGCCCTGCCCAGAATCCCCGCAGCTGTCGCCGGGTGGTGGGAGGGTCGGGCACCCTATGGCTGCCTCTCTGTCTGGCGGCAGCTCCCTTTGGCCTTTTGATAAGGTCAATCCTAAGTGCGTGACTTTTTGTTTGCGGATCTGTGCTTTCTTTTGTGAGCCCTGATACCCACATTCAGCCCAATGATCAAGGTCTTGGTTGTGTTGGCAGGAACTGCTCCTAAGTGGGGCTCGCGATCAGCAAGTCATCCCCGTACTGTCACAGCGATCCTTCTTGTGATTGTGAGCGGCTCAGGTCTGCAGCCAGGGCCTTCCCTAACCGCGCAGGGAGTTTTGAAGCCCTGGGGGAGCGCTGTCCAACAATATCCTTGAGTGGCCTGAGGGTCTGGGTCACGCCATCCAAAGGCACAAAGTTGTTGCGATTCTTCTGTGAGCGTATGCAGAGGAATGCGTCCTTTAAGTCCAAAACTGAAAACCAGCCAAATTCCCCCGGAATGTTGGGTATCAAGGGGGAAGGGCTGGGCACCACAGGGTGCAGGTCCTGAACCACCTCGTTTATGGCACGAAGGCCCTGAGGAAACCAATGTTCGACTGAATTGGGTTTCTTGACCAGGAGAATAGGAGGATCACATGGCAAATGGCAAGGTCTGATTAAGCCCGCCGCCAGGAATTTCTGCAGCGCTGGCTGGACGCCCTTCTGAGCCTCCTGTCTTAGCAGATATTGCTTCAGGCTATGTGTACTGGCTGAACAGTGTTTGCTTTCCCAGCCTTCCCCTCCGCCCACGCTTCCGGTCTCACCTCCTTAAGGAGCTCAGGTGGCAGCGGGTCTGGTGGTGGTGTTTGAACATCGAGCAGAACCATCTGGAACCGTAAGGATGATTGTTCTCGTGGCACTTCCACCTCTACTTGGCCTGGAGCAAAGGTCACTCGAGCATTCAGTTTACATAGAAGGTTTCGTCCCAGGAGGAGACCAGGGCATTCAGGCAAATAAAATTTTTCCAACTGAAAGATCCAAGGTGGAGCAAGCAGACTGTAGGCAAACGAAGCTGGCCAGTTGCCCTTGCCCAATTATGTCTGTGGGATACTGTCGCAGTGGAAATTGACCCGCCCCGGGGAGGGCCCCCTGACCGACTTTTGTCCCTTGCTGGGTTTGAGAAGGAGAGAGTCCCTCTCTCAGCCCTGGCGATCCCTCAGGCATCTTCCCCTGGGCGAGCGGTGCGCCTGGAAAAAGGGAGGACGAGGAGGGGCCGGGACTCCTCATCCATTGTCCCTGTCCCCTGGTCCACATACAGCAGCACGAAGGCTTGAATATAGGGGATTGCACCTTCCTTTCCTTCCTGCTTGCAGGACAATTCCAGCTGCAACATGGTGTCATAACCGAGCGAGCTGTGTGGGGTCCACTGTCCTCCTGGGCTCAGCATGTACTGAGGCCAGGCTACATTGCAGGAAAGATCACTCTTTTCTTGGTCACGGGCTCATAAGTGAAACCAGCCCAAGTGGCCAGCATGCACCCTAGCAGGCCTTTTCATTTTGGGGTCTGGGGGACGGACAGAGTGGAGCCAGGGAGGAAAACTGGCACACAGCCACGTCCCACTACGCCCCAGCACACAGTCCCCCCCAGGGCGACACAAGCCAAAGAGGCCAGAGGGAAGGGTTTGAGGCAGGCAAAGACCTAATCTTCCACCACCAGTGTGGGGGTCAGGCGCCTGGCAGAAGGTCCTTAAATCTCCTGTTTGGCAGGAAGTCCAAGTCCGGCTCACTTTGAGGCCACACCTGACCTCCACACAATGACGGCAAAGAAGGCGCCGGACAAGACAGACAGAGGGAAAGACGGTCAGGCCGCGCTCTCAGGCTCCTCCATGGGCTGACACACAAACAGCAGCCCCCACTGAGATGTGCAATTCTGGCTTGACCTTGACGGAAAAGGTCGCAGACTTCACGTCCCCACAGAGGACAGAATGAGCCCCAGGAGTCCGCTGTGGGATCCTGACACAGAGAGACACTGGCGCACAGACTGGCGGAGCAACACACACACTCAGGAGAACAGACCTCACGGCCAGGCGTGCGCAGCACAGCAAAGCCACAGACTAGTCCTCCAGACGATATCCTAGGCATTCTGTACCTTATCCCTAAAGGACGGCGCCTGAACCAGATGGACCTTGGCCTCACCAAGGCCCCCAGACAAGGAAAAAGGGATGTAGTACCTGGGAGGTGGAGGCCGGATGACTCCCCTGGCTGCAGACGCAAGCTCCTCAGCTTAGGATCAGTCATTCTTTGCCCGAGGCAGTCGGCCAGTGAGGCAGCCACAAGGGGAATATCCTGGGCGGAAAAAAGGGAAAGAAAAAGCTGCCAGCAGCTGTGGGGAAAAATCCCCAAACAGCTTCCTCCAAGTCAGCAAGCCACCGGCAGAGGCTGTGGTCCCATCTGGGTCACCAGCATTGATATCCAGCAATGGGCTGGCTCTGCTCCCCTCGATCTGAGCCAATTAATCACAATGAGTCAGGGATCCAGAAAGGAAGTTTAATTAGATTAGATTAGCCGGCAAATGGGAAGACGGGGGACTAATGTCTCAAAAACCCATCTTCGAGGATTACAGAAGCTTGAGGCAGTTATAGAGGGAAAATGGGCAGCGAGGAGGGGTCCAGGGACGCCGCGCTCCAGGCGTGCCAGGCTCCGGGCATCACATGGCTCCATTCTCCTCTCCGCTGTGATGGACAGCTTGTAGGTGTGTTTCCAGCCTGTGGTCAGCCTGTTCCTGGAGAGAAACTCCTAGAACAAAGTTTTGATTTATCAAGCTATCGGGGAGTACATCCGTCAGCAGAGGCCACGAATCAGGAGAGAATGGGACTTTCTCAGAGCACATGCGGAGCAGGAGGGGTCACACAGAGCAGGGGCCGGGCCCTTTAGCTCACACGATGGCCTCCCTGGCGCTCCCTTACAGAGAGAGGGGGTGCTGAGCGCCTGCCGCCCCAGCCGAGCCGGACGCTGCCGCGGAGGCCCGCGTCTCTCTCCGCATCCAGAGCGCGGAGCCGTGAGCTGCGCGGGCCGGACGGTGGGCGCCGGGAGAACAGCAGCCCGGGCTCCGCGCAGAATGGAGGGAAAGGAGGCAGATCCCACTGACCGTGCGCAGACGCCATCAGAAGGCCACCCGTGAGCCAGTGAGGACTCCTATAGGACCTGCGGATGCCCCCAACTGGCCCGCGGCACCC
Source organism: Equus quagga (assembly GCF_021613505.1). Taxonomy (NCBI): domain Eukaryota; kingdom Metazoa; phylum Chordata; class Mammalia; order Perissodactyla; family Equidae; genus Equus; species Equus quagga. The sequence continues at coordinate 10,672 of NW_025793765.1, read as the reverse complement.
CCGACATTCGTGCACCTCACCCCCACACAAGCCCGCCCCCAGGCCGGCTCCCTGTGCGGCCCCCCAGGGCGGGGAGAGCGAGCCTTCGCAGGAGCCTAGTGCGCGTGCGCAGAGCCGACCCGGCCCCGGAGGCTCCTGGAGAAACCGCAGCACCCACAGCGCGCGGCACCCGCGGCGGAAGGGGTGCCCGCGCCCGGCCCGGCTCTGCAGCATCGAGGGAGGGCACAGGCCCCGAAGACTGACTCCCCGAGAGACAGCCGGAAGTGGGAAGAAGCACATCCGCAGAAAGGTCGAGAAACGCTCAGAAGCCCACGCAGGGCTGATGGAAGGTATTCCCTCTGTACCTCGGTTGCAGCCTCGTGAGCGAGTCTGGATCGGAGCCCGCGAATTTGTGCCCGGATTCCCGGCGCGAAGAAACTGCGGAGGATCATGTGTGCTGTTTGAAGCCACTGACTGCCATCCAGCAACAGGTAACCAAGACGCTTAGGTTTAATTCCATCCTCTTTTTCGACCTTCTTGACATGGAGCATCAAGAATCAATTTTCTAATGTATGCATTCCTTTCTAATATATGCATTTAAAGCCACAAAATTTCCCCTAAGCGCTGCTGTAGGTGTATCCCACACATTCTCTCGTGTCATATCATCCTTTTCATTCAGTTCAAAACATTTGATAGATTTCAGACCTATGGATTCTCTACAAATGTGCTACTTAATTTCCAGGCAATTATGGATTTTCCCATTTCCTTTTTATTACTGATTTACAGCTTGATTCTGTTATGCTCAGAGAACATATTGCTATAAGTGACTTTAATCTTTTGAAACTTTTGAGGACTTCCTTGTGGCCTGGCATAAGGTTGATTTTGGTGAGAATTCCGCGTGTATTTGGAAAGGATTTTGTCCCGGGTGGTGCACTGTTCTACATCAATGACGTCTTGTTGATAATTATGTTGTTTGAATCTTCAGTGTCCTTTCCAATTACTTCTCCTTGTCCTCTCAGCTATCGAGAGAGAAAGTCTCCCACTGTGATAGATGGATTTATCTATTTCTCCCTCAAATTCTCCCATTTCTCGATGTATGTATTTTAAAGCTACGCTACGGGGTGGACGGGTCAGGACCGTGGCGTCTTCCTGTTGGGTTGGCTCTTCTGTCCATGAGGAAATATCTCCTTTAATTCCTGTTTGTTCTTCTTGCCTTGAATTCGACTCTGTCTAACGCTAATACGACTACCCCGCTTTATTCGGTGAAGGAGTGTACGGTGTGTATTATTCCATCCCATTACTTCTGACGTTTCCAGGTGCTAATGTTTATTTTTTTTTTTTAAGATTTTATTTTTTTCCTTTTTCTCCCCAAAGCCCCCCGGTACATAGTTGTATATTCTTAGTTGTGGGTCCTTCTAGTTGTGACATGTGGGACTCCGCCTCAGCATGGGCTGATGAGCAGTGCCATGTGTGCACTCAGGATTCGAACCGATGAAACACTGGGCCGCCTGCAGTGAAGCGCACGAACTTAACCACTCGGCCACGGGGCCAGCCCCTCCAGGTGCTAATACTTAAATTCTGTCTCTTATAAACAACATGTAGTTGGACTTATTTTCTCTTCAACCCAGCGTGACATCCTTAGTCTTAAGCTTGCAGTATTTAGTTTAATACCACAAACTCAGTGGCTTAAAACAGCAGAAATTTACTCCCTCACGGTTCTGGAGGCCACACGTCCAAAATGAAAGTGCCGGCAGGACCACGCTCTCCCTGGAGGCTCTTGGGGAGAGTTCGGTCCCTCCCTCTTCCAGCTGCTGCTGGATGCTGGTCTTCTTGGCTTGTGGCTGCCTCGCCCCATCTCTGCCTCTGCCTTCACGTCACCTTCTCTCCTGTCTGTGGCCAACATCCCTCTGCTCCCCTCATGAGGGCACATGTGACTGTACTTAGAGCCGAGCTGGGTAACCCAGAGTCATCTCTGCATCTCAAGATCCCTCACACAATCGCGTCTGCAGATTCCCTTTCTGGGATTGGTGTGCTGCCGTATAAAGCAATGTGCACAGGTTGCGAGACTAGGATGTGGATGTGTTTGGGGGGGGACCATTCTTCAGCCAATCACAACAATTATATTACACAGCCTTTCAAAGATACACGAAACACAACAGTCCTAATGAACTGGGAGGTCATAACAAGGAAATAGTGAGAATCAATCTAATTGACAGAGTGTCCAAGGGGAGAAGAATTTGGTAAGGGGACTGGTCTTCCGTGAGGCTAGTTCCAGCAGCTCAGCGATATATCACGGATTTACTTTCTCCATCTTCTCTGCCTTCTGGAGTGCTGACCGCACTAGCTGTGGCTTCCCTCGTGGTTGAAAACTGGCTTCCGGAAGCTTCCATGGTTATAGGCGTCCTCTAAGAGTGTCGTCCATCCCGACTCCATCTCCCTCTCTGCTCCCAGGATGGTTTCTCAAAAGTGCAAAGTGGCTCCCATCGCTCCCATCCCTCCACACTCTTCCGTGGCTCCCCAGTGCCCACGGCCTGGAGTCAGACCCTCCCTGTGCTAAGTCCCGGCGTGGTCCGGCTCCCCTGACCTGCCCCCCCCACAGCCCTGGTTTTCACACCCCAGCAGCATCACCCTTCGCTGTAGCTCCACGACGTCCCCCTGCCTCTCCTCTCCTCCGCGCCTTTGCTCTCGCTGGTCCCTCCGCCGCCACGGCCTCCTCTCCCTGCACCCTGGCTCATGGGGCCTGGAGACCCGGATCTGAGGACTGAGGTGCTGTGTGACCTTCGACGTCGACATACACTCGGGAACTCGGCTGTTCATTCTCCATAGTGCGGTTGCTGTTACTGTCATGAGGAGCAACCCACCCCGCGGGAGAGGCAGGGCCCCGGGTCAGTCACAGAACAGGACCCTGCGCGGCCCAGGCCGCCCTGTGACCACCGGACCAGAGAGGGAGCGCGGGGAGCGGGGAGGATGGAGGGGACCGGCGCCCTCTGGCGGCGGAAGAGGGAACCGCGGAGAAGGGGGGCGTGTCCTCCCCAAGGTCAGAGCTGAGGGTGTTGCTCCCGCGCACCTGGTACCTGTCAGGCACCACACTAATGGCGTCACCCACGTGACACGTACTATACCTATCAAAAAAAATAGTTATTAGTTTCTTTATTTTCTGCCCGTCCTCCCCACGAGCCCTGTTTTGTTCAGGGCTGAATCCCCAGCACCTACAAGTAGGTGGGGCACACAGCAGGTGCTCAAGAAATTATGCGGGATGGAGTTAGCGTCAACGCTGCCATTAGACTCAAGCTGGAGTCTCTCCCCAAAGGGCAAGGGATCCCCAGGAGCAAGATGGGTCCCCACCTCTGGACATGCCCCGGGACCTCAAGACCCCAGAATTCCCTGAACAGGCCGCCCTCACCTCCTCCCAGAACCCTCAGGGGCCTCTTCTGTGAGTCAGGGGTGCAAGGGGTCAGGCGTGCCCCCCTCAACCCGAGGGCCCCCTGTCGCTGCGGCTGTGGGCAGAACTGGGCCAAGCAAGCGGGGCTCACAGGGGGCCCCGTGGTGGGCCGGGGAGGGAGCTTAGAAAAGCAGAGGGGTGGCTGCGAGGCCAGAGCCTGTGGCCTGCTCTCCAGCAGCCTCCATGTTCCGGGGCAGAATTCCAAGGGCTCTGAGAATTCTAATTCCAAAGGGGCCTTCCAGCCTTCGGTTCTTCAGAGGAACTTAAAGGGGTGTTGGCTACAGGGTGGGGGCGGGGAGCACCTTGTGAAGGGAGGTCGCTTGAGTTAGCCCAGGTGAAGGGGGAGCCACCTACAGGAAGTCCTGGGTGGGGTGGGGGAGGAGCAATTTGAGAACGGTCCCCTCCCCCAGTAGAGAGGAAGGAAAAATGCGTGTTTATCACCCGAGTTTCCCCAATCACTGAAAGAAGCTGGATTCAGCCCGTGAGGGAGCGAGCTGCACTCTCTCCTCCTCGAACCCAGCTCCCCAGAGCAGCCACGGTCTCTGCAGAGAAGGAGACACACTGGAAATGGCCCTGTCCCAGTCAATCGCTGGGGACTGCCGCCTTGCAGAGATCTTTCCATTTTGCCCTTTGACGGTGTTCTCGTGAAGAGGCTAAATCATATTTTATTTAGCAGCTTTTAGCTTGATGTATAAGTTTTAAATATTTAGCAGCAGGGTGTGTAGGCGTCCGTCTGTCCCGTCATCCAGGAACACACACATGAGGGCAGCCCTGACACTTACAACAGCCCTATGAGGTGGGGGGGACCGCCCTTCAATCCATTTCACAGACAGAGAAGCCAAGGGTGGCTCAATGTGTGATGTTCACAGGGATTTATCACCAACCACATGCTATACAGGGTACACAGTGGTGACTGAGAGGGGAAAGCGATGGTCCCTTCTTTGTCTTTAAACGGGGCAATTATACAGCTGGACTATTTGGGACACTCCGGTGTGTGCCTATTGACCCAGCATGATTATCACCAGCTACCTCTTTCACCCTCAAGGATTGTGGTTTGCACAATACATTAAACGATGACCCTACGTATAGACTTCCATGCTTAGTGGGAGAGAGAGAAATTAATCAAAGAATTGCCCAGGTAAGTTCACACCCACAGCTGTGATCAATATGAAGAAGGAGAGGAAAGGAAATAGCGTGGGGAAAGCAAATAGTGAGAGCTGTCCTACACTGAGATACCAGAATGAGGTGTCACCCTGAGAAGGTGACACTGAAGATGAATACTAAGTAACCATTAGGATGGGTCGAGGGAGGGAGGTGAGCATTCCCGGTTTGGGAACATCCAGGAAAAAAAATCACAATTCTACCCTGTGTTTAAACTTGTCCTTGTCACGATCGCCACTATTTTGACTTCTGTCATTGTTGATCCAACAAAGAAAACAAGTGTTTTCTGCTAATTGCAAGAGAATCTGGGGACTTCTTATACTGGCTGAGATAATTATAACAAGACCAAATAAAGGGAGTTGGTGAGTTAAATCTTTAAAAATTCAACTTCCTAAAACACACAGGGAGCAAATCTAATTTCCTCCTATCCAAAAAGGATGCAGGTAACACAGCCTCAGGCTGAAAGGCAGTACAACAATTACAGATTCAAGTTGCAGGAAATTCTCTCAAGGGCGTGTCTCCATATTAGGCTGACAAGAGACAGAATTAATAAAATTCTAACAAGGGAAGCCTTCACCCCACCTGGTTAATGGGTATATTTTTAGTATCATTAAGGAAGCTGAGGTGTAAACATGCCTGTCTTTTTACAAAAGCCTAGCTGAGTGTTTTGTAATCTCCAAGCGAAGGTACAAAGTTGCTGAATTTCTGAAGGTTCCTCTATTTAAAACTGTACAGAGTGTGCCCAAAGTCCCCTGGGGTCAAGGAAGTCAAAGCATCTTCAAGGGCAGCAAGAAAGGCAGGGTGGCTGGGGACTCAGGAAGAGGGTCTCGGGAGAGAGCGAGGTGAGGCTGGGGTGGAGGCGGCCGGTGCTGGCGGCCTCGGTGAGGAGCTTGGGACTCACCCTGAGAGTCATGAGAAGCCATGGAAAATTGGTTCACTTTTTATCTGAGCTTTGTCCTCACAGGGGTCCAGGTGCATCTTGGGATGTGACTGAGGAGGTGGGAGCAACAAGCAGGTGCGACGAGATGCTGACTGGACCAGAGTGCAGAGAGAGGAACAGACAGGAGTGGTCTCAGCCATCAGATGTTGACGAGGGGGCAGCAACACGACTTGGGCGTGGCTGGGATATTCATTCAATCATTCTGTTACTATTGATTGAGCACCTGCTATGAACTGAGCATTGTTTTGGGTGCTGTTTGAGGGGAAAAAAATAAAAATCTCAGCTATGAACAAAAAGCAGCCCAAGATGTATGAGTTAAATGGTGCTTGTCTGGGAATGCAAACTGGTGCAGCCACTATGGAAATCAGTATGGAGATTCCTCAAAAAACTAAAAACAGAAATACCATACGACCCTGCCATCCCACTACTGGGTATCTACCCAAACAACTTGAAACCAACAATCCAAAGTAACATATGCACCCCTATATTCATTGCAGCACTATTCACAACAGCCAAGACATGGAAGCAACCCAAGTGCCATCGGCTGATGACTAGATAAAGAAGGTGTGGTGTATATATACAGTGGAACACTGCTCAGCCAGAAAAAAAGGCAAGTTCATCCCATTTGCAATAACATGGAAGGACCTGGAGGGAATTATGCTAAGCGAAATAAGGCAGACTGAGACAGACAAACACCAGATGATTTCACTCCTATGTGGAATATAAACAAGCACACGGACAAAGAAAACAGCTCAGTGGTTACCAAGGGAAGGGGGGTGGGGAGTGGCACAGGGGGTGAAGGGGAGCACTTATGTGGTGACGGACAAGAAATAATGTACAACTGAAATCTCGCATTATGTAAATTATTATGAATCAATTTAAAAAATAATTGATATTTTTAAAAAATGGCCCTGTCGCCCAAGTTTCTCGAGTGGAACAAACTGGTCACTCTCCAGTGGCCTCAACAAAAACCGAACGTGAGCACACGGCCACATCTTTAGAAAGCTGCTTCATGGTGTATGTACATTTTTGTATCCTGGTTTGTTTCCCTTAACATTATATTGTGAACATTTGTCATAACATTAAAACATCTTTGAACTCTATAAAAATATATAGATTTTGGATAAATACATTTTGGTACATTTGGTGGCTGAAGCCATTATCTGGATAAGATCACCTGTAGCACAATGGTCATGGAGGGAAAAATGAGTCTGAAAGGGAGAAGAAAAGCCCAGCCAGAGAAGCAGAAGGACAATCAAGACGGTCTTATGAAACAGAAGCTCAGGGAAGGGAGCATTTCGAGATGAAGGAAGTGGTCAGTGGTGTCAAATGCTGCCCAATTGCCCAAGGTCATCCAGCTAATAAGTGTCAGGGCTAAAATTTAAAACCAGCTCTAACTATTTAATAAATGGTGCTGGGACAAGTGGTGCGCCATTTAGAAACAGATTTAGACCCCTACCTCACACCATAGCTATTGTAAATTCCGGCAAAGGTAAAGGATTGAAAGCAAAACACGAGATAACATTTTTTAATAGAAGATGTTTTATAATCTTGGTGTGGAAAGATCTTCTCCGAGACAGGAAATGCAGAAAACATAAAAGGAAAAATAATATTTTTGGATAGATTGAGGAAAACATTTGCAGCATATTTGACAGACATGGGGTTAACATCCCCCTTATACAACAACCCAACAGGAAAGTGGCTAAAAGAGATGGACAGACAGTTCACAGAGGAAGGATGGGAACAGCCATAAATATGCAAAAGGACAATCACGGGTCTGATGTTTAAGGAAATATGGATAAAACAATAAGGAGGAACCAGTCCTTGGATTGGTAAAGCATTTTAAAACTGATTACATTAAAGGGGAAAAGAAAAACTGAAACTCTTTTGGAATGGCATTGGGCAATATCTAATCAAATTTAAAACGCGGCTCTATTTCCTGATCCGGGTGCTGGATGCGTGGTGTATTCACGGTGTGAAAATGAATGGAGCTCTCCACTCTATTCTAAGACTTCCATAAAGTCCATTTATTAATTCTAGCAACTCTATAAAAGTGCCTTTGTCCACTTTTCTCTATGTATGTTCTTCTTTCCTGCTTTTAAAAAGGACTGAGAGACACGAAATGTACACACTCAACAACACAACAGTCCCATTATGGGTTTTTTTCTTCATTTTGAAATTGATAATAAAAGACAAACAACCCATTTTTTTTAAATGGGCGACGGAGATGAACAGGCAATTGACAGAAAACAGATCCAAGTGACAAATCCAAATGGGCAGCAAACATAGAAAAATGCTCAATCTCCTGAGTGGTCATAAAAACACCAATTAAAGTGACACAGAAATGTCACTTTATATCCATACGTTTAGGAAGTGAGAACACCCCCTTCTGGGGGTAGTGGAAGCTCCGTTCCTGTGGAAGTACGGACTGTTACAGCTTTCACACAGAGAGTCTGCATTTATAATTTATAAAAGCTCCAGTGTGTCGGGCTGTATGTGTGATAATATTTTGTGCAGCATTGGGGGAAAGAACTGGTAAGCTTCAGAAAAAGAAAAGATTATGTCAAAATGGTGACCCTGTATCAGGAAATAGTATGCAACTATTAGTAAAAATAAATTAGAATTCAATGTATAGACCTGGAGAGATGCACATGAAATATTAGGTGGCAGAGGGCAAATTGAACTTATTTTTAAACATGTGCCCTTACGTGTGTTTGTGGGAGGCAGAATATGGCTTAGAACTTAATCTCTGGAGCCCGGAAGCCTGTGGCTGAGCCGACGTCACCACCTTCTCCCCGTGTGTGATAACCCTCGGGACTCAGTTTCCTCGGTGGTAAGAGCAGGTTAATGACACGTCTCCCGCACAGGCCTGTGGGAGCTCGTGGGGAGATGACTCGTGGAAGGTGCTGGAGCTGCCCGCTGCACTGTGCCATGACACCGTGAGTGTGAGCGCGATCCACCTGCTCGCGGAGAATACCGGGGAAGGAAACCCCACACTGGCCTCCACGGGGACCTCAGGGGGCGGGGCTGGACCGAGTGGACACAGGTGATTAACGTTTCCCATCGATTCGACTACTCACAGCCGGCACGTGATACTTTTGGAATCTGTTTAATCCACTGAAGCAGAAGGAAAGGAGGGAGAACAAACTGGGCCGTCCGCCCTGAGCGCACCAGGCGCTGAGGAGGCAGGAGGAATGCCCGGGCAGGGCAGGGGCCCCAGGAAAGCCTTCTGCCCCAACAGCTGACCCCAAGCCCCTGAGTGGCCCTGGGCAGATGGCTGTCCCTCTCTGGACCTCAGCCCCGCCTGTGCACAATGGAGCTGCCAGTGGCCCCCACGGAAAGCACGTGGCTCACACCAAGGGCAGGTCTCAGTCCCTGTCCCGGGGCGCTTGTGGGGCAGCAGGAGCCGACGTCTCAGTGCTCCACCCTTTCAGCCCATTTGATCGCACATCGACCTGCGAGTCAGGGACTTTCCATTATCCTCCCATTTTGCAGTGGGGAAACTGAGGCACAGAAAGGTTAGGTCACTGGCCCCAGCTCACACCCTAGAATGGGGCCGGAATTCAGTCCCAGGCAGCCCGGCCCTGAATCAGGCTCCGACCACCAGGTGCCACCATCTCCCATGTCTCAGCACCGACGTCCCTTCTCTGGGCCTCAGGCTCCTCCACCGTGGAGCGGGCTTCCCAGGGCTCGGCTCTGCAGTCTGCTCAAAGGGTTAGGGACATCGCGTTGGGACCTGGGAGGAGAGTGTAAAACCGGGACTCTGGTGACCTCAGTCCCCGTGGGCGGAGGGAGATGAGGCCCCGCCCTTTCTCTGCTGTGAGGCTCCTGTTGCCAGAGGCCGCCCGGGGGCAGGGATCCAGGCGCTGGTCGGCCAGAAACCGCAGGGTGGGCGCCCAGGGGCCTGTGTGCACCAACCCCACCCCCGCTGATGGCTGGATGAGGGGCACCCGGCTTTGTCGTGGGCTCCCCCGCCCCACCTCACCTGGACCAACCACACCGCATCCGCTTGCGGTCCTGCCAGAGGAGGAAGCAGATTCTTGGGTCCACTATGACCTGTCCGGGAAGTCCTGCCAGGGTGTGAAGCAAGGCCTTTCCTGCCGCTCCGCCCCAGCATATAAAGGCGGCCTGGCCAACCGCGAGCTCCTAGACGTCCCTGTGCACCCCGCCAGCCATGTCTCTCCGCTGCGCTCTGCTCGCCTGGGCCCTGTTCACCCTCCTCAGACACGGAGTGGCTCAAAAAGATTCGGACTGCTGTGGCCCCATCGTGCCCCGGAGAGAGTGGAGGGGCCTGGCGTCCAACTGCGACCGGAAGCTAAGGCTGCCCAAGAGCTACGTGGTGGTGTCACACACGGCGGGCAGCCCCTGCGACACACCGGACTCCTGCCTGAGGCAGGTCCAGAACGTGCAGCATTACCACGTGCGGACGCTGGACTGGTGCGACGTGGCCTACAAGTGAGTGCGGAGGGGAGGCCGGAGGAGGGGAAGGTGTGCAGGCCCCGGAGACACGGGGGACCGGTGCTAGAGCCGCCGGGCTGACGCCCCCGGCAGCTTCCTTTCTCCGGGGTCACCGCCTAGGGCTGGGCACGTGCAGGCAGCACGAAGATGCTGGAGGAGGGGAAGGGGCTGACGGCCAGCTCTGCTCCCCGGGGAAGGACAGACTTTGCCAACACGCACCAAGGTGCCCTCCACCCTGGAGTCCCGTTAGACCGTCTGCGCCTGTGCTGGGAGGCAGACAGCAGGCTGGGTGAGCGCGGGGCTGGGTCCCTGTCCCAGCTCCCCTGCTGACGGCAGAGACCCAGGCCGGTCACTCAGCCTCTGAGCTGCAGTGTCCTCCTCCTGTGCACAGTCAGCGGATGGTGCCCACGTGAGTGCCAACCGCCACTGCGGGCAAGGCTCCTAGGACACCGCCTGGCACAGAGTCTGGGCCCCAGATGCACGGACTATTGCCATTGGCACCTTCTATGTGTCAGGCCGAGTGCCGGATGCTGGCATGGGGACACAGCCTGGAACGGTAGGAATGCAGCCCAAAGGGATTTCAACACCAGCAGGGAGAAACAAGCAGAGTCAACCGGATGGAGTCACATGGTGACAGGAGTGACAATAAAAAGGAAGAGGATGGGGGAGCTGAGGGAAGAGTGCAGTGAGCT
>NW_025793764.1:0-8487 GCF_021613505.1 Equus quagga | reverse complement strand
TCTACCTGTGGCTCTCACCTGACAGTGGTCACTCTCTTCTATGGGACACTCTTTCTGGTGTATTTCCAGCCCTCATCCTCCTACTCAGCAGATACTGGAATGGTAGTGTCTGTGGTATACACAATGGTCACCCCCATGCTGAACCCCTTTATCTACAGCCTGAGGAACAGGGACATGAAGGCCACTTTGTGGCAACTCCTTGGCTTGGGAAGATGGTCTATCCCATAAAGAATCCTTTTCCAGAAGAAAAGTCCAGGCTTTTTGAAATGCCTTCCTCATTAGACTTCTCTATTATGATTTTGAAAAGCTCAAGGTTAAGGCAGGATGGATGCTCAGCATCACAAGCAGGTTTAACAAAGAAAGGATGCCTGACTTGGCAGGACTGAAACAGGACCAATCGGCTGAAGACAGTGCTGCAGGCTAGAGAGAGGGAGTGACCAGCGATCCCTACAGGGTATCAAAGCAAAAATTGCACCAGACAAATTTAAACAGGGACGGAAGACTTTATTCAAGTCTGTTGCAATAGGGAGAGAGAGCAGAACACTGTTTAAACTCAGGTCCACCAAAACAAAGGGTGGGAGGATTTTTAAGTGCTGAGATGAGTACAAAACACAGGCCATCTGTATTTCATAACTGGTTTTACCTAAAGGAAAAATATGCTTACCATACCTTTATGACAGGATGTAGTTTTGCAACTTGGAACAAGCATCAACCACCAGAGTTAAGCTTCTACTCTACCTCAATATATGTGCATTGTAAAAGAATGTAAAACACAAAAAACTAGGAAAAAGAAAGAGATCACTCACCATCCCTCCATTTAAAGACAATCATTGTTAATATTTTACATCATTACCTGTCTGTCTTTTTCTAAATGCTCTCGTTTTTGCTTTGATGAGAAAATTCTGTAAGCACAATTGTATATAAATTTTTTTACTTAATCTATAACATGAGTTGTCTCCCTATGACTTCTGGATCTTTCTTTTTCTATAGCAATATTGAGGGGGCATTGTGCAATATGATTGCTCTTTTCCTCAGAAAAACACTGAAGAAAGGAATCTTATTTTGGAAGGAAGGTAAAGAATCATAAAAAATAGTTGTGCAGCAAGTGGGTGGTAAAGAGAAAGCTGGGTAGAGAACAGAACTGGATACGGGCCCCTCTTCCCACATTAAAGCCTTCTCAGCCCAGAAGAAGGGAGCAGAGGCAGGCGGGTTTCCCTGGGCAAGAAGATGCCTCTCACTGGAGGATGGCACTTAGGATGACTGGGACAGGGGACAAGGAGCAGCAAGTGCTACTTAGGGTAATCAAACAGTATCAATAGCGCTTTATATTGAATTGCATCAGCTTTTTGTACATTAAAAATATATGTCGTTGGGGGCCAGCCCCGTGGCCGAGTGGTTAAGTTCATGTACTCCACTGTAGGCAGCCCAGTGTTTCGTTGGTTCGAATCCTGGGCGCGGACATGGCACCGCTCATCCAGCCATGCTGAGGTGGCATCCCACTTGCCACAACTAGAAGGACCCACAACTAAGAATATACAACTATGTACAGGGGGGCTTTGGGGAGAAAAAGGAAAAAAATAAAATCTTTAAAAAGAAAATATATATACATATCCTTGTCTACTTTGTTTTTCTGACATTCCCAGTTAATACTTCATCTTTTAACTTTGGGACCTTTTTTTATGTAAAGTTTTCAATTTGTATATTATATATCAAGAGGCTTCCCTCTTTGTGGCCTCTTCTGCTTGTGATATAATGAGAAAAATCTCTATGCAGATTCAAATGAATAGTTGACTTTTTTTCATTTTCTCATGGTGCATTATTTTTTAATGAAACATTTTAAAAGGAAATAACATAGTTCAAGTGGTTCTTTCCCAACACATTCCTCTCATTTTCTGCAAGAATTTTCTCCCTTTTTTTTCTTTTGGTTTCTTTGTTTCACACAATTCTTAACAGATAGAAATGCAGAGTGTCTCTGAGCTGTCAATCTCTCTTATACACCAGCTACATTCTACTTCACGGTCTTTACTCACACGTCTTCCTCTCCGTGGTGACTTCTCCTTCTCCAGGCCAACTAAGACCCACTCCTCTACAACCTCTATCTAGTCCCGCTGCTCACAGAGATCACCTGAAGAAATTTCTTCTTTAATTTGCCTCTTTGTATTAATGTGTGTTGAAGCTATAGAGACTTATTCAAATGGAGTAAACTATACACATAGGAATACTTTGTAATTCTCTTTAGTAGGTTAACTTCAATGTTCGGTCCTTCTCTAATAGAATGATAGAGTTTGAAGTATCCAGATGTCTCAGATATTGTGGCAAAAGCTAGGTCAATGGTGAATATTCTGATTCCTGGTCACCAAGGACAGCAAATATAGAAGCAGACCCACCTTGGAAAGAAATACAGAATCTATCGTGGAACGTATTCAGAGCTCCCCTCCAAGTAGTTCTTTAATTTCAACTGGAATTACCAAAAGAGAGCAGTGCGTTCAGTCTAAGGATGGCAACTACACAGCCAACCAAGGCTAGATGCCAACTTCACAGACAACTCCAGGCACAAAGGACCTTACCTGAACACAAAGTGCTGCAAATAGGTCTTCCTAACTCAGAGCTCACCCTCATTTTGCTACCTGTGCTGCCGCCCAACTCCCCAAATCTACATACATAAGAAGGAAAGCTCATAGACAAATAAGCAAAAGACTAGAATAGATATGTCACAAGAAATGTATAGGTTAAGTGTCAATAAACATTGAAAGTTTCTCAACCACTATCAGTCATCAGGAAAATGCACACTAAAGCCACAATGCAACACCAGCAAACGCCTGCCTGAATGACTACAACTACAGAGACAGATGAAATAAGTAATTGTAGCACATGAAGCAGCAGTATCTTTCAGACGCTGCTGGTGAGAGTGTAAATTTGTACAACAGTAGAATTACTTCACGGTATCTACTAAAGCTGACATGTGCATTATGGTATGATCCAGAAACTCCATTCATAAGGATATATCCAAGAGGAATCCACAAGTCTGGAATAAAAATGTTCACAGCAGTGCTATTTGTTATAGCCAAAAACTGGAGACAAGTCAAATGCCCACCAACAGTAACATCGACAAATAAATTCTAGGTTATTCACCAATCCAATTCTACACAGCAATGAAAACAAATAGACTACTGTTAAGTGTAAATAAATGGATATAACTCTCATATTATCGGGTAAAAGGAGTCTGATACAATAAAGCAAGTACTGGAAGATTCCATATGTGTAAAGTTCAAAAACAGACACACTCACCAATAAAATAAAAGTTGAGTTGTTTGGGGAGAGGGGAGAAGATTGGTAATTTAAAGGATACCCAAAGAGGGTTTCTGGGCTGTTGTTCATATTCTGTTTCATGACCTGGCTGCTGGCTTAATAGATGTGTTCAAGTTGAAAAAATTCACCAAGCCATACATTTATTACTTTGGGCACTTTTATGTATATCTTAATTCCTCAATTAAACATTTACTTGAAAACTTGAAAGCTAAATGCATAAAGATTGAAAATAGAAAGTTGAAAAACCATATACTATAAAAATATAGGCATAGCTATATCATTATCAAACAATTAGACTTTAAGACAAAGCATTATTACAGATATAAAGTTTCATGTTATAAGCATGAAATTTTTCATTCACCAGGAAGATACAACAGTTCTAAAATTTTTGAGTAAAATAATTGCCATAAATAGACATTTAAAACTGATAGAACAACAAAGAGAACAAGACAAAAACACACTCTTAGTAGAAGATACTTAACAGAAGATACTTCTGTTAGTCATTGATAGGACAAGTAGGGCAAAAAAATCAGTAAATATATAAAAGATTTGAAAAGCACAATAAACAATACTAACCTAATGTACACATATAAAATATTGCATCCAATACTTGTGGAGAACACATTCTTTTCAAGCACACAGGAACATTTTAAAAACTTGACTGTATACTGAGCCATAAAGCAAATCTCAACAAATTTCAAAGGATTGAAATCATACAGAACACGATGCAACTAAGCTAAACATCAATAATAAAACTATAACTTGAAAACTCCCCAGATAACCAGGAATTAAAGAACATAGTTAGAAATTATCTAGGAGTCAAATTTGAAAAATGGTAAACATTAAAAAATATTTCATATGAATGGAAACCAATATGCTGCATAAGGGAAAATGTGGGATGCAACTAAAACATTATTTAAGGGAAATTTATAGCCATACATATAAAACTTAAAAAAAGAGGGAAAGCTGCAAAATACAAAGTAAGCATCCAGCATGAATACAAAAGGAATAGCAAAATCAATGCAAGAACAGTGAAAGAAAGATAGAGAAAAAATACTGAAATAGAAAGAAAATACAATAGAGAGGGTCGAAGAAGCTAAAACATTATTCTTTGAAAATATCAACAAAACTTATATCCCTCTGATGAAACTGATCAATAACTAATAAGAAAAAAATAAAGACATCTCTTCAGATATTAAAATAAAATGAGAGGATGTTATGAATAATGTTATGTCAATAAATTTGAAATTTTAGATAAAAGAGACAAACCACTATAAAAATATAGCATTAAAACTGATGTAAGAAGAAATTTAAAATCTGAATAGATCTATAACCATCGAGAAAATTAAATCAGTACTCAAAATCTTTTTTCAAAGAAAATTCCTGGCCCAGATGGCTAAAACAGGGGATTCACTAAAAAAAAATATTTTCAAGAAAGAATTAATTCTTATCTTACCAAACTCCTCCAGATAATAAAACATAAGAGATATCCACAAGACTCCTTTATGAGATAAGCAAACCTTGGCATCAAAAGCTGACAATGTCATTACATAAAAGGGCAATTACAATCCGATCTCATTAATGAATATAAACTTACAAAATACTAGCAAAACAAATCCACCAGAGCATAAGAAAAGATAATTTTTCATGATCACGTTGGATTTTTCCAGTAATGCAAGGTTGGTTTAACTTCAAAAATTAGTCAAAGACCTTTTCCTCTTTCAGAGATTATGTCTAGAGGCATACAAAAGGGTTTAGCATTTGAGGAACTGTGACAGGTTATCCTACAGTAGAACCTCTAACAAAACTAGACTGTCCCAAACCCCTGATAGTAGGTTTGCATTTATACTAAGAAGGTGAGAAAGCACCAAAATCTACATGTGGCGTGTGGCCAGGACTACTTTAAGAGTTTTGTTCTCTGACACCTAAAGTTCTTATAAAGCTGTCTAAAACAATCAAACAAACAAACACTCACACACATGCCAGTAGAGTCTATGATGCTTCCATATGTGCTAAATTGTCCATTTCAGGATCAAACATGCTTTCCTTATTGTCTTAGTCAGCCCGTGCTGCCTTAACAAAATACCACAGACTCAGTGGTTTAAAAAATAGACAATTGCTTTCTCACAATCCTGGAGGCTGGGAGCCCAAGATCAGAGTGCCATCATGGTCAGATTCTGGTGAAAGCTTGCCACTCTGGCTTGCCACCTTCTCTCTATGTCCTCACATGGCAGAGAGAGCAAAATCTCTCTCCTTTCCTCTTCTTATAAGGTTGTGGTCCTATCAGATTAGGGCTCTATCCTTAAAACCTCATTTAACTTTAATTATATGTTAAAGACCCTGTCTCCAGATAGCCACAGTGGGGGTCAGGGCTTCAACATATGAAATTTGGGGGGACATAATTTGGTCCACAGTACTTACTGAGGAGCAAAAATTCATTGCAAAATGTTGACAGCACAAGCAGAGTCAGAAAGCAAAATGTTTTAAATAGTTATATATTTTTGTCTGGTAAAAAAAATCTAAATGCTTTTAAAAATCAATCAAAGTAATTCCAGTGGGCTGGGACTCAGGGGGCGACAGTCTAGAATTGCTTCATCTTGTCTCTAGAAAGTCTGGGATTGGGTCCCAGGAGACCCTGTATGTGAATAGTTGGCAGTTCCTCTTGAGTCTTCAGTCTGTGCAGCTGCAGCAGAGAGGGAAGGTCTCTGGAGCTCCAATCATGTCTTTCTGGAGAGGCAAAGGAGCAGGGAACCCACCCTCCTTGGTGATAGAGTCAGGCACTGAGGTTGGCCAGCACTTCCAGGTAAGCACTAAGGCA
The DNA here is from genome assembly GCF_021613505.1 of Equus quagga. Taxonomy (NCBI): domain Eukaryota; kingdom Metazoa; phylum Chordata; class Mammalia; order Perissodactyla; family Equidae; genus Equus; species Equus quagga. The sequence goes on along the minus strand of NW_025793764.1, from coordinate 2,360 downwards.
CTGGCATGGGGAGGGAGACCACAGTCTACCAAAAGCCCTACGTGTACACAGGCACATGCACTAACACACACACACATAGCCCATTAGAACTTCTCCCTTTTCCCTTTTCTTTCCTACATCTCTCTCACTCTCTGCCTATTATTTCCCAGATCCTCTGGTCTCCATGAGCAGTGCCAATCTCAGGTGTTCATCAGGTTCCTGATGGTCCAGCCTGAGGTCATTATGGAGAGTAGCAGACTTCCCTTCCTCAAGCTCCATCAGTGACAGCACGTAGCACCTGTGCAATAACAAAACCTGTGGATATGAGAACTTTGTAAATGGAAGAGCATTTTATTAATAAAGGGCACATCACTTCATTTTCATCACCAACCTCACCATCACAGCATCAGTTCTAAGATCACATCCACTTGGACAGGAGTGGTTCATAGAATCACTCTCACCACCACCCTTGGCCATTACCAGCACTATACTCTGCTACCGCTATTTGCAATTTACTAAACCTGCTCACATTCTTTCTTTTTTTTAATTAGAGTCAGTGAATAACTGTTTAAAATAGATTTATTTATTCCCATTGTACAGTTAATGATACCTGGCTTTGCGTGATTAAGTTATTTGACCGAGTTTACCATCGGTTTTCAGATGCCAAAGCAGATGCTCTGTCAGTGATAGTTCTGACTAGAGTCATAACCCCACAAAGACAGTGATGGTGATGATGATGATGGCTCTTCATCTCAAACCTCATAATTCACAAACCTGTCTCCTCTCAAACAGTGACCAGGACCAATGACACGGGGTGAAGCACTCTCATGTATTAACAACAACAATAACAACAACAGCTAATATTTACTGAGTACTTACTATGTGCCAGCCTTGGTCTAAATATTTTATAATCACTATCTAATTTAATCCTCACGACCATGTATACAGTAAATTCTAGTATTACTCATATAAACAGATGTGAAAGCTGAAGACCAGAAAGACTTTCTCAAAGGCACACAGAGAGCAAAGAGTGGGGAAGTTCAGACTCCAGAGGGGACATTATATTTTTAATCACCATACTAAACAAGTGTGACATTAACACATGCTGCCTCTGGCTGTCGATTGCACTCATCCCTCCACGCCATCAAACAGGGACATTGGAATTTCTCATTTTGACTGCACGTCATGGTTCATGAAGAAACTTCTATTAATCCAGCATTTTTCTCCTCAGTAAACCTATCAGGTGGTGTTATTATTTGACCTAAACACAAAGAAAGCAACCTCAAAGGGGGCATTTACCTAAGTGAAAAAAGACATGTGAGAAGCAGCGCTATAAAGCATATTGTCTGATGCTAAACCTTGCATCATGGATCCCAGCCTCACATTCCATCAACTCCTATCGACAATGACAATAAGAATCATTCCCTTAATTGAGTCCTGCCCTCCATTTTCGTTATATTGGTAAGAACTTCAATGACTCTATGAAGCAAGTACACATCATACAAGCTAGAAAACAGGGACTTTGGGAGCTTAAGTAACTTTCCCAAGAACATACTCCAGAGAACGGGCAGAGAAAGAACTCCCAACCAGTCTCTAGGCTCCAAAGACTGTAATCTTAAAACTGCTGCCATTGATGGTGAAGCTGATGACAATAATGAACACAACATACCCTTTATTGACAAAGTACTTTTCAGTCAACAAAGTTTAAATATTTGCATTAATTCATTGGAGTAGTCTTCAAATACAAAAAGACGAAGCACTCCCAACACACCTAGAGACTCTTTCTTCCATTTATCTCAATAAAAGCACACATTCACACATATACACACAACACCTCATGTTGCCCACTAAATCCTAGTATATGCATGACCTCAAAGGACTCCGTAATAAGGCAATAAGATTGAACAAGTGTTCTAAAGCTTAAAAATAAATTAAAAGTTGTAGAGGTTTATTCTCGGTGAAGACCAATTTAGCCTCATTCAGACACATGAGGCAGGAATCTAGAAAACAAATTACACTCCATCACGATGCCTGATTATCATAATCCACAGTCTTCATATTGGTACATATGTGACACCTGCCGTTATAGTTAGTAATGAATCTCAGGGACCTCTTCAAGGAATAGAGAAAAAAAGACAAAGTTCTCAGATGCTGTAATATTTACAGCATATCTTTATTTAAGCAAGATTCTGCTCTAATTTCTCTGCCTTAGAAGGAAATTAGAAACCAAACCAGCATCTCTCACTTCCTGCTCTTGGGCTTCTCTGAGCACCCAGAGCAACAGCCTCTCCAGTTTGGGCTCTTCCTGGGCATGTACCTGGTCACCGTGTTGGTGAACCTGCTCATCATCCTGGCCATTGGCTCTGATCAGCACCTCCACA
>NW_025793763.1:1252-8210 GCF_021613505.1 Equus quagga | reverse complement strand
GCTACCAGGAAATTTAAAATGACATACGGGCTCCCGCCTGTCTACCCACTAAGCACGCACCAGCTCTGCCCCAAGGGAGCCTCGAGGGTGGGTGGGGAGCTTGGGGAAAAGGGGCGGACACAGCGGGCTGCACGGGGGGATTCCTGCCTCCCGGTCCCTGCTGGAGCCACTCACCTGGCTCTGGATTCCGGGGGGCAGAGTCCAGGTGGGGAAGGACACCTCTGCAGGGGACAGACAGGGGTTCTTCAGGGGTTAGAGGGTCTGTGCTTGTTGGGATGGGATCTGGGGTCAGGTCAGATCAGGTACCTTCGCACACGGTGGTGTTTTGGTTGTCCCGGAGCCCCAGCAGGGGTGTCCACCCTGGGTGGCAGCGGCACCTGTATGAGCCCGCGGTGTTGACGCAGACGGTGGAGTTGTGGCACTGGTACTGACCAGAGCTGCACTCGTCGACATCTGGGGACACGAAAACGGGGTCAGGCAAGGTCACAGCCTGGAGGAGGGCCGTCACCCCTCCACGCCCTGCCCCCTTCTCCGTATTTGCATCTGCTTACCCCCTGGGCTGGAGGCGATGCCACCTGGTGATGGCACACCCTGAGTGGTGACCACAGGTCATGGGGAGTGCAAATGTGACACAGCAGGTGAGCCAGACGGATGTGCAGGTTGTGAAATAGTGGGAACCTTCACCCCAGTTAGTAATTAGCTGCTGCCTGGGGTCCTGGGAGCCTTCCTGATGGTACCCCAGCTCCTTCCCCAGGACCCCCGGATCTTTTCCCATTTGGTCTCTAAATACTTAGTGCCTGGCCCCGCAGCCACCCCCAGCCTTCATGCTACTGGGTCCAAGTGGGAGCCATCGAGTATGGGAGCAGCTGTTCTGGGAGGGGATCCCCAGGAGTGCAGCCACTGAGCTCTGGACCTGCACAGACGGTGCTGTCTGGGCCTTCGGGGGACCCAGGACCTGGCTTCCAGCCACGGTGGCAGCAGCACTTGTAGCTGCCCACAACATTGAGACAGTGGGTGGAGCTGTGGCAGGGATTGTGCCCCGAGGCACATTCGTTCACATCTCATGACAAAGCCATAGTGTCAGGCCCTGGCCTCCAGTCACTGCAGACCCCTCACTGCCCGGCACTAGGACCCCAGCATTATCGCACGCGCCACCACCTGGTGACCTTCACCTTCACGCTCAAAGCACCATATGGTGGCCTCCCTGCAACGTGGCCTTGCAGGGACCACGGACCCCACTTTACAGGCAGGGAAACCAGGAGGGAAACTGAGGCGTGGGGGCTGGACTTTCTTTTTTTTAAAGATTTTATTTTTTTCCTTTTTCTCCCCAAAGTCCCCCAGTACATAGCTGTATATTCTTTGTTGTGGGTCCTTCTACTTGTGGCATGTGGGACGCTTCCTCAGCGTGGCTTGATGAGCAGTGCCATGTCGGCACCCAGGATTCGAACCAACGAAACACTGGGCCACCTGCAGCGGAGCGCGTGAACTTAACCGCTCAGCCACGGGGCGGGGCTACACTTTTTGACCAAGGACTCTTGCCGGCTCCTTCCTGGGCCCTGGTCCAGGTTCCCTTTCTGGAAAGTGGAAGTGACAGCTTCCTCTGCTCCCATGTGACAGACGAGGAAGGGGCGAGGTCTGGGGGTGCTCTCAGGGGCAGGGGGCTCCACAGGGGACCCAGGCCCAGAGGCCCGGCTTCCTCCCTGCTCTGTGGGGACCTTCAGGGAGGTGGGCCCTGGGCAGGCTCCGCAGGTGTCAGCATCCCAAGGCCTAAGGATCAGCTCCTCCTCGGGCTGCAGGACCCGCCTAAGATCCTTCCCAGTGCATTCAGCCTCAGTGTCTCCCTGGGGCTCTACCTGTGCACAGATTCGGGTCCTTTGGGTTGAGCTCCAAGCTCGGTGGGCACGTGCAGGTGTAGCTGCCCAGGGTGTTGATGCAGACACTGCGGCCTTTACAAATTCTGGGTTTCTGCTGACATTCGTCCACGTCTGCAAGCGGAGGAGAGGTGACGCAGCCTGCAGCCGTGGACAGCCCTCGGGCCTGGGAGGCAGCCACGTTTCCTGGCAGAGAAGCATCTGGAAGGCCCCACTGTCTGTTCCCTGGTGAATGGGTGCCTTTTCTCATTCACATGGAGGCCTGTGGGTGGATGTGGTGGCCTGGATATGCTGATGTCCAGAAGTGGCTGGAGGTGGTCTGAGTCCTCCCTGTCCCCAGCTGTGACTCCCTCAGCCTCCCTGAGCAGCTCCCAGCGGGGGTGGGGACAGCAAGGCCACCTGCGTCTGAGGATTTGGTCAATGGCCAGGTGGGCCTCCCTGGGATCGAGAGCAGGGAATTGCTGCGTTCCCCGAGCAGCACCATCCTGGACCCAGCAATGGCCTTGTTCAGGATGGGTGCTTCTGGCTGAGTTCTCCTTGGAATCCCTGTGAGCCTGGCAGGACAGTGCTCTCCCATCCATGCTCACTCTGAGACTCCAGCTCCGTGGAATGGACCATGAGCCACCCCTGAGCCAGGCCCCTGCAGAAGGAGGCATTTGGCAGAAGGGAGAGTGGAGATGGTGCTGGACAGTCCAGGGCGACCCAGACAGCGGGTGCCAGGCTGGGTGGACAGTGGGGCTGACTGACATCCGGCCAGGCAGCCTTGGGGCTTTGAAGGTGCCTTTTCCTGATTCCCATGAAGACATCCCCTGGACTGACAGAAGTGGAGAGATTCACATCAGATCAAGGCCAGTGGTGGACGAGGGCTGGGTGGCTGGAAGGGGAGCAGGTGCTGATGGGTGAGGGGCGGCAGAGGTTTCTGTCTTCTCAGCCCTCGGCCTCCCCCCAGAGATGCAGAACTGTGCACCCCGTGGGGTTGTTTCAACCTCCGTCTTCTGGGCCCAAGTGGTCCAGGTCAATGTGGAGCCGGGCTTGACCCCCTTGGAGAGGGTCAGCCTGGGGCGATGGTCCATGATGACACCCTCTCTTGCCATTTGGTCCTCATGGAGCTCTTCTGTCACCCAACTCTCTGAGTTTGTGTGGGGTGGTTTCTAGGTCATGCTGTCCCCCTCTGACCCTGCTCCCCCCAGGTCCCGGTCATCCGCACTGCCCATGGGCCAGGAGCTGAAATTACTGGGGAGGGTCCGGGCAGAGCCTTGTTCAGAGAAGTCGATGGAGGCAGACCCACTGAGTCAGGTGCCAGGAGACGTCTTCACCAGGTGGGGATGTTGGCCAGGGGCAGAGCCAGCCGGGCAATGCGTACCTGCCCTTGAATCTCCCCCATCTCGTGTTTCTGGACGGGGCGCCTGGGTCCATCATGGCCTGGGGGCTCTGAGGGTGCTCCAAGTGTGGCCGAGCCCCTGTGGGCTTCTGGCAGTGACTGAAGAGGTTGAATATTGTGCTGGTACCAACACGCTGTGAGCCTGTGAGGTCTCTTGATGCCAACCCTCTCTTTTGTTTCATGAAAATAAGATGCCATGTGGGCAAGGACAACATTCAAAATTGCAGAAGTGTCCCTCTGTGGAGGGTTCTGAGCCTTGCGGTTCAAGACGGCAAGTGACTTGGTTGGTGCCAGGACGGCCCTCTGCTACCTAGAGAAAGTGGCGCAAATGACTCCAAGCCTCATGGATAAGGGGATGGCAGATGCGGGTGGTTCTTACCTTGACATGTGTTCTCACTCTTGTTTCTGAACGTTGTTGCCCCAGAAACAAGCCCATATCCGGGGGCACATGTGCAGTAGTAGCTCCCATCCACATTCTGGCAATCCGCGAATTTTCCACAGGACATGGCCAAGGGTGGTTCACACTCGTTGATGTCTGGAACACAACAGGGCAGAGGGTCACCTCCCAAAGGTGAGAGTTCCCAGAGAGCAGAGACCCTGGCCCAGGCTCACCCTGCCACGGGGACGGCACAGAACTCAGCTCCCGGGTGGCACCCCTGGGACACAGCTTGGCTGGAGCCATCTGCTCCAGAAATTCTGCTAATTGTCTGCTCATCTCTGCTCTCTGGCTGGGCCTGAGGGCGCCTAGATTCAGAAACTCTGCTGTCCCATGACGGGGGCTGGAAGGAGGTGTGCACCCCTCTCCACAGCTGGAGGGGTAGACGGAGGCACTGACTCAGCTCTGGACCCTCCCCTGGGGTGCACTCAGCACCACTGGGGACCCGGGACTGCACTCCAGTCAGGGTGACAGTGGCATTGAAGGCCACTCTCGATGCCGAGGAAGGGGAGGGAGTAGAGTGGGGGCTGTCCTGGGCCACGCTCATCATTCACACCTGGGGATAAAGCCAGGTGGTCAGGAGCCTGCCCAGCGCTGGCTTCCATCACCCTTCACTCACAGTGGCCCAAGTGCACCCACACTCCCCATCAGGCACTCCCCCAGCTCCCCAGGTCAGGCCTTTGCCAGATGCCTCAGGATGTCTCCAGGGGAGTCTTGCCGTCTCCACCCCTGAGGGAAGTCTCCCCTTATCAGAGCCTGTGGTGGATGTGAAATGAGGAAGCAGCACAAGCTGCTCACAGCTGAGTCATCGTGGGTGTCTCCTGGCATCTTCTCTCTCCTTGTTCTCCCATCATGAGAGGAAAGATGCCCATGAGCCACATCCCCTTTGAGCAGCTCAGGACCCACAAAGCAGGGGCTGCACAGCGTAACTGAAAACAGCATCAGCTTAGTAAGAACCGCAGATGCAAAATGAATCAACATGCAGGGCAGCATGGCGGCCCTCGTGCATCCAAGGAGGGGATCAGAGACTTCAGTGCCTGAAAGGTGTGGGACCCTGAAGAATGAGGTGCAAGGGATCGGGGGAGACATGAGGATGGGACATCTCCACCTGACAGGCGCCCTCCCTGACAGGAGCCGGGATCCAGGGGCATTAGCAGCAGGGTCTCCTGTCCATGGTCACCTGTCTACAAATCTCCGTGAGACACACATGCACACACAGAGGAGCCTTTAGGAACACCGCCAGGGTCATGGATGGCTGGGCTGTTGTCACAACAACATCGGCTTTTTCCACCTGACAAAATTTACTTTCCCTCAAATATTAAATAACACACGTATACTAGGAAACCAAGAGAAATTATACATAATCCACTCCACAGACTACTGAAACTTTTAGGGGTATTTTCTCTCATTTTTTCAAATCTATAGGGAGTGTTTTTCCCTTCATTATCAATAAATAAGCATCCAAGACCGTTTTGAGTCAATGAGGAGTATTTCCTAGTGTAAAAACAGTATAATTTTCTTCTTTTCCCATTTTTAAAAATCGTGGTAAAATGCACAACATAAAATTTACCATCTGAACTATTTTTAAATGGTATAACATCCTTTTATGACGCTGTATTGTTGAAGAAGGAAAATGCTTCATTTTACGCCTGGATTTCGATTCGGCCACATGATTAGTTGTAGGAATTGGAAAAGTCACCTGATCTCTTTCCACCAAATCTGATCATTTAAACCACAAGCCTAGCCCTGTCTGCCTCACGGGGCTGCTGTGAGCAGGAGGTGGGAGACCGTGGTTGTGAGCTGGGTTCCTGGCGAGCTCTGGCTGGTAGGAGGGCCTGAGCTCCCCGACCCGGGCTGTGTCTTTCCTCTTGCTGCTTCCATTATCTCTCCCGTTTCTTTGTATTATTAGAATAATGACAATAATAACAGCAGTAACAATGATGATAGCTCTCATTTGTTGACAATTCGCTGTGTACTAGTCTTTCCCTGTTCTTCCCACAGAGAAATGTTAAATCTCACACCATCCACCTGGGGCAGGCGCAGTGATTATCCCCAACTCACAGACAGGCAAACTGAGAGCAGAGCTAATTTCCCGAATGTCGGAGAGCCAGTCAGGGGCAGAGCAGCACTCGGAGCCCTCGGAGCCCAGCTGCCCTGTGTGGACAGGGACGCTCTCCCTACTGACCATGAAAGCAGGTGCCCATGTCCCTCACACTCCCCCTGCCTGTCTCCTGTCTCATCCATGACAACGTGCTTCTGTGCTGCTCTCAGGGCTGAGGGCTCTGGATGCCCCTCAGTCTCCCCGCACCGTCCCCATGTGCTCCCAACACCCCAAGCCCCCACAGTACCGTCACAACTGTCTGCAGGGTTGGTGATGATCTCCCCAGACCAGGAGGTGAATCCCGGACGACAGCGACAGGTGGTGGCACTGACACATATGGAGTTCCGAGGGCACCAGGGGGCACAGCCTGGAGGGGCAGAGTCTGTGGGGGCAGAGTCTGTGGATGCAGAGGCTGTGGGACAAGGACCACGGTCAGACAGTCCATGGAATGGAGGAAGTCAGCTGTCAGTGGGGGGTGCAAGAGTAGAGGAGAGGAGGGCAGAGAATGATGACCCCCATCAAGGAGGAAGAGCTCAGAAAAATCTGGACATTTAGGGGGTAAGAAACAGATTCTCTTGTCCCCAGAGGACCAACTCTGAGCCTCGCTTGCAGAATAAGGCTCCTTTCCCCTGCTTTTTGGTGACAGAACCCAGACCCCAGCATGGACGCCCCAGCTTATGTCAAAATGGGGCTGGCCGAGCAGACTCACCTCCGGGACTCAGGGCTGCAGCTCCCAATGGCAACAACATCAGCACTGAGAGTCCTGGGCCAGAAAAAAACAGAGAAATGACAAAGAGAGGAGAGTTAAGCTCCAATTTTAATCTCTGTCCGCACGACCATTGCCTCCTGTGGAGGTAGCTCTGGCCTGCAGCGCACGGCTTTCGAGCAGCATCTCCAAGGCTCCTGTACTTCACTGGAATTGAGGACTCAGCCCCTCCCTCCATCCCCCAGGACTCCCCGAGGACTCGGTCACTGACAGCCACAGCCACAGAGATATCAGCAGGGCACGGAGCCCTGGAATCAGGAGGGGGAGGTGACGACAGGTGAGGAGTGGGAACTAAGGAAGCTGCAGGTAGAGCGACTCTCTCCTGGTGAGTGGACTCTCCAGGGACAGCAGCCATAGCTTCCTGGTTCCTCCAGTGAGCTCCTGGCGTCCTCTAGTGCACTGA
>NW_025793763.1:0-1152 GCF_021613505.1 Equus quagga | reverse complement strand
GCTTCCTGGTTCCTCCAGTGAGCTCCTGGCGTCCTCTAGTGCACTGAGGACACAGCCTTCCCCCTTGGCCCCCAGGCCAGTCCTGAGAAATGAGTCACTGAGCAGGTGTTGTGGGGTGAAAGCCGCTATGGGCTCTAAGGAATGAAATCTGCTTTACAGGCCACAACCAGTCTGCCTCACAGGGTCTGTCATCACATCCACGTGAGCTGAAAATCTTTTCAGATCTGTGTGCCTTTATGGGATTTTTCTTTTCGGCTGAAAGCAAAGATGAATTTCTCTTAACGCTGCACTGCCAGTTCTCACTGTGCAAGGTGTCGGAGGACCCTGGTGGAGGATGGGTTTGGAGATGGACACGCACACGTCTGCAGCCCAGACGTGGTGCCTCGTGGCTGCAGGGCTTCAGGAACGCTGCCCATCCTTTGCCCACACTTCCCCCAGTGCAAAGTGGGTGCAACGGTAACTGCGATAGGATGAGCTTTATTCTGACCATAGATTAGTGAAGACTAACAACGGGTTAGCGCAGTGCCTGACACAGAGCAGACAGACAACGTACGTCAGCTAAAGGGAAGGAAAGAGCAAAAGAAGGAAAGGAAGAGGAGTTTCCCTCCTGCTCCTCTACTACCTTCCTGTTCCCTGAGACACAGCTGCAAGGATCATAATCCAGGGTCAGGCGGAATTACACCCTCAGCTCGGTTCTCTCAGAGGTCAGATTCCTAGACTTCTACTCTGCCCTCCTCACCCACGAAATGTCCTTTTCTCTTGTGGCTGTGCCCGGTGCTGAGGAGAGCCAGGCTCCGGGGCCAGGCTGCCCGAGTCCACACCCAGCCCAGAGCTGCCCCTCGGGAAAGCTGTGCAGGTGACCCATGCCTCAGATGCCCGTCAACCGTGCTCCTATTCCTGGAGTGTGGCCCCCAGAGCAGGAGCTAATGATCCTAATGTCCCATGCATGTGAATAAGGTCATTAGTCTACTGAGATGTTATACACGCACACCTAAAAATGTGCATATCTGGGAGAAGCTAACTGTGCTCTCCATTTCTTTCAAAGCCCCACAGTATTTTGCACATTAGACCCTGCCAAATATGTGCAGATTTTTAAAAACAATCGTGTTCCAGAAAGCAAATGGTAAGAAATACGGCTATTTTCATAAAAAC
>NW_025793762.1:0-1057 GCF_021613505.1 Equus quagga | reverse complement strand
CCAGCCACAGATTTCTGACTAAAACTGTCTTAAACCAAATGCTGGGTGTAAATACTTGGGGAATTCAAAGAAGGATGTTGGTCTCAGACTCAAAACAGTATAAATGAACAAACAATACTGAAGGTCAGTGTGTTGATCTATCTCTCTATCTATGCATTCATTATCAGTTATCTTTCCATCTCTTCTCCCAGAGATGTGCACTGCCTGCCTCCTCCCCACTCATGCCCCTTACCTTGTTTTACTGCTCTCCATTGCTCTCAAAATCTTATGACCTGTTGGTATGAGATTTCTAAGGCTGCCGTAATAAAATCCCACAGACTGGGCGGCCTAAAGAACAGAAATTTATTCTCACAGTTCTGCAGGTTCAAACTTCACAATTCAGTGTTGCAGGGTTTGTTTCTCCTGAGGCCTCTCTCCTTGACTTGCAGACGGGCCTTACGGAAAGTCATGTCATGGTTGCCACCAAACCAGTCCTCAAGGTCACTCGCAGATCTTTTCTATTGTGTCTTGAAATCTGAGCCTTTCTTTACACCTGCCTGTCCAAAATGTGGGCCTGCCCTGGACAGCCGCTAAGTGACCAGGTTCCTGCTGCTTGCTGCTAGGGAGCACAGATACTGACTGTATTTCCTGATGTCAGGATTTCCTGAATTCTCCAAGTCTGAGAATTGGCAGCATATTTATTTAGATGTTCTCTCCACAAACACTAGTGTCATATGTGAGTATCATCAACTTCTTCCTGCAATGTCGTGAAGCTCAGAGCACGCCCCAGGGAGAAGGTGCAGTAGGTGTGTAAGAAATGGCACCATAAACATTATTATCTCCCCAACTGGAGTACGCTGATTTCCCTCCAGACACATCCTAAGCCATGTAATGATTCATTTTCCCCTTCAAGGGTGGCACTGATTCTCACTTCTGTGAGATGTTATCCATGTGCACATGCCCAGAGTGGGTGGAGAAGCACATAGTGTGATTTGCATTCCTGAGCCGCCTCCACATGCCTCTGGGCATCGTCTCTGCCTTCTCTGGGCTGGGAGCCTCTGCAGTGCACCTTGAAACT
>NW_025793761.1:6290-8752 GCF_021613505.1 Equus quagga | reverse complement strand
GGGTCTCTCCCTCCTCCTGCACCCCCTCCCAGCCAGTCCCCCAGTCCTATCTATCTCTAGGCACAGGCCCCTCTCCAGCCCCACAGCCACTGCTTTAAGCCCAAGCCACCCTCTTGTTGCACTTGGCTTGACTCAACAACCCCAAACTGGCCAAGCTGCTTCCATCTCCTGCCTGCCACCAATGCTCTGTCCACACTGCAGCCAGAAAGAGCTTTCTCTTCAGCGCTAAAGCTTTTTCATTAGAAAGATTATACCAGCTTGTGCAATACAGAAACACCTCGACTGCACCTTTAAGTCATTTGGCACATTTTTATTGAGGACCTGGTATATCTAGGACACTGTCTAGACGTCTCAGGGGAATGAAGCAGACATGGTCCTGCCCTTTCATTTTATGGAGAAGACTGATAATAACTAAGTAAACTATTAGGTAAAATCATTACAGACAGTAGTGACTGTGAAGAAGGAAATAAACACTGTGCTACAAGACAGACCAACAGGGAGACTTGCTTAGATGGAGTGATCCAGGATGGCTCCTGTTGGAGATGACATTTCAGGTGGAATCCAAAGGATGACAAGGAGCTGGCCAGGTGAAGAGTAAGGGAAAAGCCTTTCTGGATAGGGAACAGCAAGCACAGAGCCTCTGGGGTGGGAAAGAGTGTGGGGTCTTCCAAGAGCTGCCACTTGGTGGGACAGTGGCCTGAGATGAGATTGGAGGGACCATCCAGAGGGAGCTGTGTGCTCTCTGGGGGTTTTATAGCTCAACTACTCACCCAGAAGAGCTTTATGTAGATGCAGTTTGTGATAAATACTTTTCTGAAACCTTCTGCTTTTCATTTAACATATCTTGTCCCTCTTTTCAAACTAGTCCATAACCGTCGTGTGGCATTCAAGGCCCTTGACTGACATAACGCCTGGGGGCACCTAGCGCTGGATCCCGCACAGACTAAGCCTCGACTTCCCTCCCTGCAAGCCTCCCCTTCCCAACACCTTCCTCCAAGTCTCCTCCCTGCCTCTCCCGCCACATCCTACTCCCGATCGCCCCCAAACTGTCCTAGAGAACGTGCTCCGAACACGCCCTGGGATCCTTCCACCTGTGGGTAAAGACTAACCAAACATTGTCCCCGTACCATGGGAAGCTGACCTTGGGTTACACTCTCCAACTCGGTCTCCCAGGAAACCTGATAACTCGAGAATGCTACCTGTGTTGCTAGTGTGGAAATTAATCAAAGAAACCTTAACTAAGTTGGAGTCAGGAGGGCCTGGAGGGGGAACAATCACCCCTACCCCATATGTCAATTACACAAACCAGGAAGAGAGGGATGCTTGCATCTTGGACAGGAGCTAAAACTACCTTACTACTGAAGGAAGATTTCTCTCCCCACCTGGCAACAGCCCAGCCGATGAGAAATGCTGCAGCCCAGCCAATGAGAAGCCGTTGCTGCCCTGAACTCTTACTTCCCCCCAATGGACTTTCCTTTAGAACAGCCACTCCCGACTGCATCTTTTTCTCTACAAAAGCAGCTCCCTCCTTTGTTTTCTCAATTTGCCTATGGTGCCATAGCATGCACATTCCAAATCACAATTCTTTTGGCTATTCCCGAATAAACTAATTTTGACAATAAAATAATGAGCAATTTTTCTAAGTTGACACTCGGCAACATGGCTATGGCAAAAATGAACATGGGTCAGTAAATAACTTCTGAACTGGGAAGAACCACAAATGAACTATCAGGAGGACACCATGCTTTACGCCTCCCTGAGTTTGGTGACTCCTGTAATGTGCGTGGCCCCTGCAGGAACCCTGGGATTGTTAGGGGACACTGGAGTTCTGTGGGGCATCGGGATTCTAAGACAGGATGGGCCCACACCCACTGGCGTGGATCGCCCACATCTGTGGGGATGTGGAACAGAAGGCGTGACGCTGCCTTGCTGGCAAGCTGCCCATATACTCGGAGTGGACTGATGCTCGCTGTGCCCACGGTAGCCTTGTGAGTGTGAATGCTTAGAGCTAACATGGCTTCCTGGGTGTGGCATCACCTCGGTGCCTTTGCTTAGACTATTCTTGCTCATCGTACACCCTTTATCCAGGACGCCTGCTGAAATTCCACCGTTTGCTTGACATCCAGCTTGAATGCCCTTCTCCAGAAACCTCTCCGGTCCTCCGTGACTGAAATTTCTACCTCCTCTGGGCTTCTCCAGCACTACTGGGACCTTATCTACATTGTGCTTGGTGTTACAATTGCTTGCATCCAGAACAAAAGAAAATTAATACTATTAACATTGACCTTCATGAACCATTTAACGTTTTCAGACACTGCGCTAATCCTGCTATTCAAATTTCCTTTAATTCTCAGAAAATTCTGTAAAATGGGCACTACCATAATTCCATTCCACAGAGGAGGAAAGGAAGCTCGCTCACATATTTCGTTGGCCATGGAGCTGGGATTCACATCGAGGACCCC
>NW_025793761.1:0-6190 GCF_021613505.1 Equus quagga | reverse complement strand
TTCGTTGGCCATGGAGCTGGGATTCACATCGAGGACCCCTGCCTCCACCTCTGGGCTGTGAGTCCAAGTGCACAGATCACACTGTGGCATCTTCAGGTCACCGTGGAGCTCTGTACAGGGCCTCAAACACAGTCCAGGTGGTGGCCCCACCAGCACTTCCTGTGTGGGAGCAGCAGTGCAGATTTCCATTTGTTTTTCCTGCAGGCCCTAGTCTGCGTGCTCTGGCTAGTGTCCAGTTTTACCTCTTGTTTCCACTTTCTGTCTCTGCACATAGAGAATGGAAGGGGACAGATATGTGTTGAGTATCTACTATATGCCGGGTTCTATGTGAGGGAGTTCACAGATTGCCTCATGCACCTAATGTTGAACAGATAATTACTCCCATTTTACAGATAAGAAAACTGAGGCTCAGTGATGTGAACTAACTTGCCCATTGCTTGTAGGTTAGTGTGCTCTAACTCAGGGTGGAGCACCACATTCTCTTATGTACATTGAAGTCCTTCAGGGCTGCTGTGTTCAGTTGCATAAATTGTGCACTGCAAAATCCAGTGTGTGCCATTCATGTTGAGGTCTGTGCAAGTGCTGGTCCTCCTTTTCGTCCTTGTAAGGCAGCCTTTATAATCCTAATCTACTCAACTAACCCATGTTGTGTCTTCCAGGAAACAGCCTTGAGGAACGACACAGGGCACCTGATAATGTAGCCCCCAGGGATTCTTGTCTGACCCAACCCACTTCCCAAAGGGCCCTGGGTTTGGGCCTGGCTGCTTTGGTCTCCAGCCACCCATCGGTGCCTTCTCCGGGGTTCCTCTCCTCCAGGCTCTCTGCAGAGGCCAGTGTAATCTCCCCATGGATCCCCTCCCTCACCACCTCTGAACTCAGCATCCTGAGTTCAACCCAGGGAGGTTGTAAGAGTTTTCACTGCCCTTGTGCACACCTGTCAAAAACTGCACAGCATGATGTAGCTCATCTTCTGGTAAGAAGGGATCTTCTGGTGTCCCTAACCCCTTCCCTTTCTTGCCTCCTTCCTGGCTCGTCTCCCTGGAAATGTCTTCTTCCCTCTGTGTCTCTCTTGTTTTTCCACCTGCCTTCCTGGGTTTTCCTTGCCAACTTTCTGATCACCATGGCTGTTCCACTGCTCTCCATTCCTCGCAGGTCCAGGGAGCACAACTGGACAGAGAGCAATGAGAGACTTAAGTCACAGGGAAGCCAGACTCACGGGATCTCAGGGTTGGAAGGAGCTCTTGGCGGATCTGGTTCATCTGAGCTCCACTCCCCTCCTCATCAGCCATGAGTGTGACTCTCTGCCGCATCTTTGCCAGGGACCGGAGACCCTGATGTCATGCTGACCACATGTTCACAGCTTGAGCTGGCCCCTGCCTCCCTATGCCAGCTTTCTCCTATGTGCCCTGATTGTCCCAGGAACCTGGTAGGAATGAGGACAGCTCTCTGCACCTGGCCCCACTAGTGGAACTGCAGCCTCTCCAAGAGGACTGGGCATCCCCTTTGGGGGCCAGATGGCTGCCTGGCCAGCTTCTCAGGGTTACACAACGGGACACCTCAGACCCGTCCTCAGATGCCCCAAGCTGGGATCCCCATAGAGCTCTGAAGCTGGGCTAGCTTGTTTTTCTCCAGGAGGAAGGAAGTAGGGAAAGAGCAAAGCATGGAGGTGATTCGCTGAGCCCAGCTCCCCAGCCGCACTCCCTCAGCCTCACAGTTGCACTCCTTGTTGGCCTCGCCAAGAAAACAAATCAGGGTGGATTGGCAAGAGCAAGCATAAGTCACTACCCTCTTCTCTGCTCCCCCACAGTCTGCGTAAGTTTTGCTCCAAGCATCAGATCTGAGACTTCAACATCACCTAGAGGAACCACACTCCGCCCTTATAGGTGAGAACAATGCAGCCCACAGACCACAGGGAGCTGTCCCACATGAGTCAGGTAGACTGCGACACTGACTGAGGCTCTTTTGCTGCTTCCCCTGTTAGCAAGCCTGCCCAGGCCAGCAGCCAGTTGACCTGGAGGTCAGTTGGCCAGTCTTCAAGAAACAAGCTGCCTGCTCAGCCAGTCAGTTCAGCCACAGCTCTCCCAGGGGGCTGCTTGGGAACAAAAATAAATCTGCTCAAAGTGGGGATGAGAGGTCAGAAAAACAGATGGATAGGGAGGGGAGAGGGCAGGGCTTTCCTCTTCCCCACCATGGTGCGGCTGCCTCCAGGCAACTCATGCTGATCTTCAATCCCAGTACCCAGGGTGGCCTGGCCCAGCACCTTAACCATGTGGGAATCCGGCCCCAAGAGCTCACACATCTCTGGGGACAGAAAACTGACTGCTTTTCAAACAGCTCAGCCACCCTTGGACTGTCTTAATTACTTAAAAAGACTTCTTGGTCACTGAGCAGAAAGTCACCGGCCTGTGGCCTCCCCCATGAGTCTCCACTCTGTCTCTGGGGCAACACAGGCTCCCACAGCCCTGGACGTCCTGCAGGGATTGGGGCTTGGGGGCCAGGTCCTCCTGGGCCCACTCTCCTCCAGGATGGACATCCTCAGGTGCCCTTAGGGGCTCTAGTCCCAGTCATCTCCCCCACCCCACAGTCACTGTCCCCCCGACGAGATTGGTCAACACTCTGCATGTGCATGAGCCCCAGCCAGTGTCAAGAACAGCAAAGCTGTGTCTTCAAAGCTCACGGGTTAGGAGCACCCACAAAGAAGAACCAAGAGGGACTTTGGGTGAGATCGACATGAGTGACCACAACTCCCCTAGGCACAGATATTGGCTAGGAAATGCTGGTGGTGTGAAAAGTTAACAGAGTGGAGCCGTTTTAAAATAGAACCGGAGCAGCCATTTCAGAGGAACTGCCTGCACGTCGTACCCTTGAAACTTTGGACTGTTAAACTGGGCCAGACCTTTAGACTGGGACAAACAAATATTGTCTTCCAAACAACTGTGAAGCTAATAGGAAAACAGACATCTTGACCACAAAGGTTGATGATGACGGACTCTCTTCTCTCTTAAATTGGTTGCTGTTTTTGAAGACTGACAGTGGGCCTTGCCAATGTTTCACAACTTTCAAGCCCAGGGGATTCCATTGCAAAGTGTATGCCCTGCCCCCAAGCCTCTCTGTGCCAGCACCAAAGAAGAACACAGCTCCAGGGATGACCCTGTGGAGGAGGAGCACAGGGAAGCATCCAAACACCTAAGAATACAGGAGAATAGGGTCCAAGAAGTGCCCAGGAGTCCAGGGGGCTACAGATATTTGTCCTCACCTTGTGTGAGCAGCTTTACTGCCCTGAGTCAGATCCCCCAGGAATTCATTCACATATTCAAAAGGGCATGAACATCCACTCTCAATGCCAGGCATGGTGCCAGATCCTCGGAACACAGTGGGAACAAGACAAGCCCTGCCCTCCTGAGCTTACATTCCAGGTGGGGAGAAAGGAAATCAGCAAGAATCAAATACAACAGTAAGATAATTTCAGATAGGAAAACTCTAGGAAGAAAAATACAGCAGGATAAGGGCAAGGCTGCTACTGTAGACGGGAGCTGCGAGGGTCAGGGAAGGCCCCTCTGAGGTGACATTTGAGCAGAGATCAGCAGAAATGCTTTCTAGAAAGCCCCGTGGCATTGGCCACAATCTGCACCTCCATAACTTCTCTTTCCTCATCTGTCCCCTCCAGCCCTCTGCTCCTGGCTCCCAGAAAAGTAGCCTTGCTTTACTTCCCAGAGAAAATAGAAGCCATTAGATAAGAAATCCCTAAAGGTCAGCCACCAGACCTGAAGAGCCAGCTGCCCTCACCCAGCCTCCCCACCTTCCCTTCCGTTCCAGTAGAGGAGGCATCCAGGGTCTCTCCAAGGCCAATCCCTTTGGGTTCCCACCCTCCCTTCAAGCACCTCACCCATCAATCAGTCCCTATTTCTCCCACATCACAGACCCCACCCTCTCCACTGGCTCCTGCCCTTCTGCATTTAAAAGAGGCTCAAGTCTCTCCCACTTAAAAAAGAAAACAGCACCTCCCTTGGTTCCACTCCCTCTTCTAGCTTACACTCCACTTTCTGCTCCATTCACTACCTAACTTCTCGAAAGAGCTGACTCCACCGTTTCCACTTCCGCCCTCCTCAGCCCCCACCTCTCTGACATTGCTCTTGCTAAGATGACCAGTGCCCTCCTTGGTGGTAAGCCCAGAGGACTTCCAGATACTGTGACACAGTTGATTCCCCTCTCTTTCTGGAACTCTCTCTTAGATGTCCTCTCACCTCTCCTGATGCCTCTTCTCAGCAGCTCCTCACCCATCATTTGTTAATGAAAGATGGAGGCTCCCAGAATCCAGCCCTTGGCCTCTTCCCACACTGCACCTTCTCCCCATAGGTGCTCACCAGCTCCCATGGCTTCCTTTCCCATCCTCCTGACACTGCTTCCTAAATCAACAGCTCCTCCCAGATTATCTTTCTCCTGAGCTCCAGAAACAAGACCAACCACCCCTGGACATCTCTGCTTGACACCTCCAGACCCCTCAGACCCAGCATCTCCAAAGAGGAACACAGCACATTTGTCCCCGAAATCTGCCTCTCCTTCTGTACCTAGGAATGGAACCACCATCCACCCTGCTACCAGCCAGACCCATGGAATGGAGTTTTCCCCGTGATTTATAGAGATACCAAGGTGGGTGACCTGTGGAGGCTGCCCCTCTCCCCTGCAGGTCCACCAAGTGATTCTCACATTGGAATCCAGAAACTGCAACTAAGAAAGCCAGATGGAGCAGCTCCCATGAGGAGGGTCCTGCCATGACACTCTCCAAATCCAGAACCCAAGGCTCCTGTGCCCAGACACTGACAGCTGCCGCCAGGCCCTCAGCCTCCTCTTCCTGGGTCTCAGATCCTCACATGTTTACGTTTATAAGTAGGAATTCATTCCTCCTGGTTACAGTCCAGTCTTGTGGATCAAGGGTCCTTTTCTCTCTTTAGGAGACTTTGCCGAACTCTGCTCTGATCCAGCTATGTTGATGCCACAGTGTAACAAAGCTCCAGGGGCAATCCTGTGCCCCCTTTTCCTAGTGCATGAAGGGCGCCTCACTGACACCCCATGTCTGGCTGTGGTGGGGCCTTAATGCCTCCCTTTCCTGTGCCCACGGTACCAAGACAGCTGCTCTACCTCTCACTTCTCTCTGTCTCGCTGCCTCACTCCAGCAACATCTGCCTGGGTCGCTGCCTCCACCTCTTCCTGGTCTCCCTAAATCATCTGAAGTCTCTGCCAATCTAGTCACCACCCAAAGCCAAAGAAACCTTTCCCCCAAATGAATTTGAGCTTGTCACTCCCTTGTTGGAATACCTTCAATGGTCCACAAATGCTCTCAGAATAAAGTACAGCCTTCTGACATGGCCTACAAGGTCCTATATGACCTGCCACTACCCATGTCCAGCTTCATCCTCTCCATTCTGTCTCCCTCTCATCGCTCTAGCTGTGCAGAGCTGGTAACATAGACACATACTAGACTTCGAGAAACAAATATTTGTTGAACAAACCTATTTCCTGAACCCGTCAACACTCTTTACAGCATCTATGCCTTTGTGCAAGTAGTGTCTTCCACTCTTCCTTCTGCACGTCCACGGGCTGCTACTTCCAGATCTCATAGGCCTCACCCCCTCCCTGGGCCCAAGGATCTGGAACACTGAGCTGTGTTATTTCTTTCCTACAGACAGGGGTCCTCTCAGGCCACCTCTAGTCTTGTTTCTTCATCCTCTGGCCTCAGCATAGAGCCAGGTCCAGAGTTATTGATCAGATAATGCTAGTTGATTGGAAAAAGAGAGACTTCATCAGGCTCCCAAAGACTGGGTTGATTTGGGAGGAAGGAAGAGGAGGAATTCCTGGAAGCAAATGCCTCAGGGTGTTTTGCAGCAAGAAAACCTCTACAATGCTTTAGCACCTGACATCCATCTGCCCAGCAGTTTGCAAAGCACCTGTACTTGATCTCTTCTGATCCTCTTCTAACCCACTGAGGCAAAAAGGCTTATCTCCACGTTATTGACAAGGAAAGGGAAGCCCAGAGAGGAGGCACAGTGAAGGCCCATGATCAACACTGCCGAGTGAAAATGAGCCAGAGCCCCAGACCAGGACTCTTCACTGCACAGCACAAGGTCAAGGGGAGGGTCCCAGCAATGGGTGGGGCCAGAGAAGAGGCCAATGCAGTCTCAGGAGATCACCT
>NW_025793760.1:0-4754 GCF_021613505.1 Equus quagga | reverse complement strand
CATACACTTGCATTTTTGCAAGCGTAAGTTTGGAGAAAAGCTTGTTATTCATTCTGTTCTCACAAATGGTTGGTCTCCAGTAAACATTTCTTGCTTTCTCTCTCTCTCGGCTACACAGTACTCTCATTCTACCTTGTTTTGTTCAGTCCAAGTGAAATATTACTTTAGGGCTTACATTCTCAATGCAGAGGTGGGGGGCGGATGGGGTGATGGGTAATCACTCCCAAGGGGGTAAAAAGTGGTCCTTGGGGGGAAAAATCAGCTATTCAAATAGTTTGTGGCCCTCTAATGCTCAAGCTTACCTGATAAAATCTTATTACTTAGTTTTTAATTTCTCTTACTGAGTTTTTCTTGGGTATCACACTAGCAGCAATGATGCTGAGATCATGGGAGATACACAAAATGTATACAAGATCAGCGCTATAAAACCATGGTCAATAGATGGCTGTGTTTGGAGGACTTTCAACCCATCACTCATTCTCACAGTCATATCACAAGAAGTGGCCTGTGTGTGCCTATTGGCTGCCATTGACTGCCGTTATACTTGATCTTCAGTGCCTCTGTGTGTTATTTGTGCTTTGAGAATTAAATTTAAAAAGCTTTTATTTAATTCTACAGAATTTATTCAATACATCATTAATTATGTCAAGTACTGAAAAGAAAAAATGTTGATAATACCTGAAAGAATATCAAGCAGCTAGTTAAGTTAAAAGTTAATTTTTCATATCAAGCAAGACAAAAGTTAAGTCCACTAAAAACAGAGAGATTGAAACAGTAATCAAAAACCTCCCCAAAAACAAAAGTCCAGGACCAGATGGCATCTCTGGAGAATTCTACCAAATATTCAAAGAAGATTTAATACTCATCCTTCTCAAACTATTCCAAAAAATTAAAGAAGATGGAACATATCCTAACTCATTCTATGAGGCCAACATTACCCTGATACCAAAACCAGACAAGGACAACACAAAGAAGGAAAATTACAGGCCAGTATCACTGATGAACTTAGATGCAAGAATCCTCAACAAAATATTGGTAAACCGAATACAGCAATACATTAAAAGATCGTACACCACGATCAGGTGGAATTTATTCCAGAAACACAGGCATGGTTGAACATCCGCAAATCAAACAATGTGATACACCACATTAACAAAATGAGGAATAAGAATCACATGATCATCTCAATAGATGCAGAGAAAGCATTTGACAAGATCCAACATCCATTTATGAGAAAAACTCTCAATAATATGGATATAGAAGGAAAGTACCTCAACATAATAAAGGCCATATATGACAAACCCACAGTCAACATCATACATAAAGGTGAAAAACAGAAAGCCATCTTTCTGAGAACAAGAACAAGACAAGGGTGCCCACTTTTGGCACTCCTATTCAACAGAGTACTGGAGGTTTTGGCCAGAGCAATTAGGCAGGAAAAAGAAATAAAAGGAATGCAAATTGGAAAGGAAGAAGTGAAACTCTTGCTCTTTGCAGATGACATGATTTTATATATAGAAAAGCCTAAAGAATCCACCAGAAAATTATTAGAAATAATCAACAACTACAGCAATTTTTCACGGTACAAAATAAATTTAAAAAAATCAGTTGCATTTCTATATGCCAACAATTAACTAGCAGAAAGAGAAATCAAGAATATAATCCCGTTTACAATCACAACAAAAAGAATAAAATATCTAGGAATAAACTTAACCAAAGAGGTGAAAGGCCTGTACATTGAAAACTATAAGACCTTATTGAAAGAAATTGAAGAAGACATAAAGAAATGGAAAGATATTCCAAGTTCGTGGGTTGGAAGAATAAACATAGTTAAAATGTCCATACTACCTAAAGCAATCTACAGGTTCAATGCAATCCCAATCAGAACCCCAGTGACATTCTTCATGGAAATAGAACAAAAAATCCTAAAATTTATATGGAACAACAGAAGACCCCAAATAGCTAAAGCAATCCTGAGAAAAAAGAACAAAGCTGGAGGCATCACAATTCCTGACTTCAAAACGTACTACAAAGCTATAGCAATCAAAACAGCATGGTACTGGCACAAAAACAGACAAACAGATCAATGGAAAAGAACTGAAAGCCGAGATAAAACCACACCTCTATGGGCAGTTAATCTTCAACAAAGGAGCCAAGAACATACAATTAAGGAGGGAACATCTCTTCAATAAATGGTATTGGGAAAACTGGACAGCAACATGCAAAAGAATGAAAGTAGACCATTATCTTGCACCATACACAAAAAATTAACTCAAAATGGATTGAAGATTTCAATGTAAGGCGCAAAACCATAAAACTCCTAGAAGAAAATATAGGCAGTACACTCTTTGACATTGGTCTTAGCAACATCTTTTTGAATACCATGGTCTACTTGGGCAAGGGAAACAAAAGAAAAAATTAACAAATGGGATTACATTAGACCAAAAAGCTTCTGCAAAGCAAAGGAAACCATGAACACAATGAAAAGACAACCCACCAACTGGGAGAAAATATTTGCAAATCATTTATCCAACCAGGGGTTGATCTCCAAAATATATAAACAACTCATAAAATGCAACAAAAAAACCCCCTAACAATCTGATAAGAAAATTGGCAGAGGATGTGAACAGACATTTTTCCAAAGAAGGTATACAGATAGCCAAGAGACACATGAAACAATGTTCAACAACACTAATTACTAGGGAAATGCAAATCAAAACTACAATGAGATATCTCTTTACACTAGTCAGAATGTTTATAATTACCAAGATAAAAACCAATAAATGTTGGAGAGGATGTGGAGAAAAGGGAACCCTCATACACTGCTAGTGGGAATGCAAACTGGTGCAGCCACTATGGAAAACAGTATGGAGATATCTCAAAAAATTAAAAATAGAAATACCATACAATCCAGCTATCCCACTACTAGATATTTCTCCAGAGAATTTGAAATCAATGATCCAAAGAGATTTTTGCACCCCATGTTCATTGCAGCATTATTCACAAATAGCCAAGATGTGGAAGCAGCCCAAGTGCCCTTCTACAGATGAATGGATAAAGAAGATGAAGTATATATATGCAATGGAATACTACTCAGCCATAAAAAAGACAAAATCATCCCATTTGCAACAACGTGGATGGACCTTGAGGATATGATGTTAAATGAAATAAGCCAGTCAGAGAAAGACAAATATTGCATGACTTCACTCATATGTGGAAGATAACAAATACCTTGATAAAGAGAACAGATTAGTGTTTACCAGAGGGGAAGGGGGTTGGGGGGTGAGCAAAAGGGGTAAAGGGGCACATATGTATGGTAATGGATAAAAATTAGACTATTGGGGTGAGCACAATGAAGTGTATTCAGAAATAAAAAAATAATAAAAAAAGAAATTAATTTAAAATTTCAAGTGCTGTACTTTTGCTAGAAAAATGTTTTAAATAATTTTTTAAAAATTTGATTACACTGCTATTATCATTACATATTTCTACAAATTGCTAATTTTCATATGTAATTTGATATTACAATGTAAATAAATTACATTTAAATTTGCTCGGCAGAATTATAAAGTTAAATGCTTTTTTCTTTTTTTATTTTGAGATATAACTGAAATATAAAATTATATTAGTTTCAGGTGTACAAAACAATGATTCAGTATTTGTATATATTGTGAAATGTTCACCACAATAAGTATAACTGGAAGTTTGTAACTTTTGACCACCTTCACCCATTTTGCCTGCCCCCAAACCCCCACTCTGGCAACCACCAATCTGTTCCCTGTATCTATGAGTTGGATTTTTTTAAAAGATTCCACATATAATGAGATCATATGGTATATGTTTTTCTCTGACATTTCACTTAGCATAATGCCCTCAAGGTCCATCCATGTCACAAATGGCAAAATTTCCTTCTTTTTATGGCTGTATAATATTCCATTGTATATAAACACCTTTTCTTTTTTTAAAAAACTTTTTATTGAGATTATGGTAGTTTAGAACCTTGTGAAAATTCAGTTGTATGTGTCAGTCGTGTTGTAGGTGCACCACTTCACACTTTGTGCCCACCCCACTCCCCCCCCTTTCCCCTGGTAACCACTAATCTGTTCTCTTTGTCCACATGTTTAACTTCCACATATGAGTGGAGTCATGCAAAGATTGTCTTTCTCTATCTGGCTTATTTCCCTTAACATAATACCCTCAAGGTCCATCCATGTTGTTGTGAATGGGATGATTTTATCCTTTTTTATGGCTGAGTAGTATTCCATTGTATATATATATACCATATCTTCTTTATCCAATCATCAGTTTATGGGCACTTGGGTTGCTTCCACATCTTGGCTATTGTAAATAATGCTGCAATGAGCATAGGGGTGCACAGGACTTTTGGAATTGCTAACTTCAAATTTTTTGGATAGGTACCCAGTAGCGGGATGGCTGGGTCATATGGTATTTCTATTTTTAATTTTTTGAGAAATCTCCATACTGTTTTCCATAGTGGCTGCACCAGTTTGCATTCCCACCAGCAGTGTATGAAGGTTCCTTTTTCTCCACATCCTCTCCAACATTTATTACTTTTTGTTTTGGATATTTTTGCCATTCTAACGGGTGTAAAGTGATATCTTAGTGTAGTTTTGATTTGCATTTCCCTGATGTCAGTGATGATGAGCATCTTTTCATGCGTCTATTGGCCATCCGTATATCTTCTTTGGAGAAACGTCTGTTCATGTCCCTTGCCCATTTTTTGATCGGGTTGT
>NW_025793759.1:0-1309 GCF_021613505.1 Equus quagga | reverse complement strand
AACTAGGACACTAGGGCTCCCCTGAGGAGCTGGGGGAAAATGCAGACGCCCAGCCTTTTCAAAGCTCCCTGGTCAACGGGGGTCACACTCCCATGGGCATCTGACTCCACTGAGGCTCTTTTTAAAACCCAGACCCTGGGCCCCGCCCCCCAGAATTTCTGATTCGGCAGGACTGGGGTGGGGCCCGAGAATCTGCATTCTAACAAATTCCCAGGTGGGCTTGGAGAACCACCGCTGTAGATGCTTCTGAGGCACAGACTAGGATGCCACGATCAGAATCCCAGTGAAGGATCTGGAGTCCATTGCGCACAAAAGTTTCTATCACCTATTTCCTCATCTGCACCTAGAAGGGGAAGATTTTTCCTTAATTCAGAGAATTGTGAACATCAAATGACATAATGCATTATTACCTGTCACTGTTTCTGTACACACTCCCACCTCCAGCAAAACCTAACCAAATCAAAATGCACTTCCTCAAAGCAACAAAAAAAGGCCCTTTTTCTCCTCATTTTTCTCTGCTGGTCAGGACACAAACCTGGCTGCTCCGACGTCTCCTCACTGGGCCATCTCTGTCTTGGGGATTTAGTCCACGGCCCTTACCCGAGTGTGAATCGGCTCTCCTGGGGTTTCCTGGAAACCCAGGGGACATTTCTGCCCCAACATGACGACTGGGGTGAGTGCTACTGGCATTTCGTGCAGAGGGGCCGAGATGCGCCATCCGTCCTGCAATGCTCAGGACATGGTGTCCCTAGGCAAAAAATAAAGGCTCACTGGTCATCTGGTTTCCAGTTGTGGCCTGTGGGTTGTCCCCCAGGTTCGGAGGGTCACTCAAGGCCTTTCATTCTGAAGGCCTTTGCTTGCTACAGAGAGCCAGCCAAAAAAAGAGCTTACAACACCTGTTCTCCACAGTCTAGACTCCACGACTTGCTCCTCCTCCTTAATAATATTTGTTGAGAACCCCCTATCCACCAATGAGGGGACCATATGCCCTCCTTGCCACAGCAACCAGGATTACATCGTATTTGTTTTTAATCCTCCAGAGCAAAAGCTGGGCAGCTGCCTGGCAGAGCCATAGCCCATTGAAGGAACCCTCAGAATGCCCTGTCTAGACGCCAAAGACAGGTTCAGCCCTCCACAAAGTGAAGCACACCACCCGCCCGTGGCTGATAAGGACGACACCTCCCTGAGGTCCACCCAGACAATGGCTGTTCTCAACACCACGGGAGAGCACCCAGTGGGCACAGGGAGGCAGCCTGCTTTATGCCCTCACTCCACACTCCCTCTGCCTTAAGGCTGCAGGATCTCCTTA
>NW_025793758.1:558-2777 GCF_021613505.1 Equus quagga | reverse complement strand
GCACAAAAACTTGCACCAAAATGTTCATTACAGCATTATTCACAATAGCCAAAATGTAGGAACAACCCAAATGTCCATCAACTGACAAATGAACAAAATGTAATATATCCATACAATGGAATATTTCTTGTTTGATAATAAATAGGAATGAAGTAGTAATATGTGCTACAACATAGATGGACTTTGAGAACATTTTGCTAAATGAAAGAAATCAGTCACAGAAGACTCTGTATTGTATGATTCTATTTATATGAAATGTCCAGAACTGGCAAATCTATACAGATTTGCCTACTTTTAATCTAAAAAGTAGATTATTAGTGGCCTGTGACAAGGTGAGAGGGTAAGCAATGTAACTGAGTAGATAAGAGGTTTCTTTTTGGTGTGATGAAATGTTCTAAAATTAAATAGTGGTGATGGTTGCATAATCTTCGAATATGTTTAAAACCATGGCATTTTACACTTTAAAAGAGTGAGTTTTATGGTATGTGAATTACAGCCTAATCAAGGTTTTATAAAAGAAACTTCTAGAAGGCAAGGATTATTAGCAACTCCATTTCATAGATTAGAAAATTTAGCATTTGCCTAATTTTGGCACTTGCCTAAAAGTCACACTGATCATGGCGGGTGAGGCCAGGATTTGAGTCCAGGTAACCTGATTCCGGGCCTTTCATCTTAAACTTGGCTTTATTGCTGCTTTACAGGCAATCACAGGCTGTATTACTGCTATAATGGAATCATGGTTCTTTGTGCTGCTAGGATATACATAGTGAGTGATGTGGTACACTCCACAATCCAAAATCAGGGGACTTATCAGACGTGGCCTGAATTGGTTGATTTCTCATGTACTCCTACAGATATATCAGCTTAGACAGAAATACATCCTTTAAGTTCACATGAGTTCTGCCTATAGGTGATATCATCTCTTTTCCTCAAGCTGGCCTATGTGCATAGACACAGCCTAATCAGTATGTGGTTACACATTAAAACACATACATGATTATATACACTTGAACGGGTTATATAAAGTGAATATTTTGTACTTTATAGTTGAAGAATGGATTTTGAAGATCCAGGAATGATTTGATGTAATTTGCTCATGACTGAATAGAATTGGTCATTTGTCTAAATTTGCAGTCCTCACAGATTTGCTCGTTGGAGATATTTCTTTGTACCACTTCTATTATTTTTCTATTTCTTATACTCTTTTTCAAAGAATCACTTCATGCATCCTTATTGCTCTCTGATACTGCTGATAGAGAGGGTATGTGGCCTTCTCAGCTCTCTAGAATACAGGCAGATGCCTGGAAGGAAGTGAAAGAAAGTCTTTGAGTGTTTGTGCGTTGACAGTCTTGCAAAGGACTAAAGCCCTTTCCAGAGTCTTACTCTTATATAGTAAGTTCCGTTATCTGGTTGTCTAGTTTACGTAAAATCAGAACCAGCGACTTGGAAGATTTAGGAAGACTAGAAGGGAGGCACACATTAATGCAGCAGAAAGGGACAGCTGATAAAATAGACATTCTGGCAGAGATCTTAAATCCTGCCAATAATGACATAGTTGCTAAGTGCCCCTCTATCCTAAGTTGAATGTAAGACCGCCTAGCAGGACTTGCCAGGTGATCTTAAAACAAGTTCATTCAGCAGCAGCGCGGTATCCATATCGAGATCATTTAAGATTTGAGGGGAGCATGGCCTC
This sequence comes from Equus quagga, assembly GCF_021613505.1. Taxonomy (NCBI): domain Eukaryota; kingdom Metazoa; phylum Chordata; class Mammalia; order Perissodactyla; family Equidae; genus Equus; species Equus quagga. Next base: position 1,084 of record NW_025793758.1, on the reverse strand, counting down.
GAGAAGAAGGATTTCCTAAGGAATGTCACTGCCTTGTGCTTTTCCCTAGTGGAGGGAACCAAATGAGAGAGGCTCCAGAGCTTGCTATTTGTCACTTGGAGTAGAGACTTTAATATCTGCAGTGATGGAAATGTTTCTCTGCCATTATGGTGACCACTAGCTACATGTGTCTATCGAGTACTTGAAATTCGGCTAGTGTAATTGAGGAACTGAATTTTTAACGTATTTACTTTTTATTAATCTATGTTTAAATCTAAATAGCCAACTATGGGATACTTTCTTGGACAGTACTGTCTTATTGTATGGTACTACAATAGTAACTGAATTGCTATTGTAATAACAATAGTTGCTAATGCTAACTGATAATTTGCTATGTACCAAATACTGTGCTAAGTACTTTCCTTCTAGTATCTTTCTGATCCTTCCAACAGCCACTTGACATAGGCGCTATCATTGTTTTAATTTTATAATAAGAAATGAAGACACAGAGAGTTAGGTAAGGGAAAGATTTAGGAGAGAACCTAGA
>NW_025793758.1:0-548 GCF_021613505.1 Equus quagga | reverse complement strand
CCTTCTGGACTCTTAGAGACTTGGAAAATTCCAAATGCTCTCTTATTCAGGTGGTGTGGTGGAACCAGCTTGGACCAGCTCACGATGGCTGACTGTGTGATTTTCTTCCCATCTTGTATTCAACGATATCACCTTGGTAGCTTGACGTTAGCCTTGAGGAGTCTTCACACCATTTAAAAACTTTATGCATTTGTTTCATATTCATTTTGTAACAAATTGCCACAAACATAGTGGTTTAAAACAACACAATTTATTCCCTGCTCTGACATCTCTCTCTTTCATCTGGATAATCTCAGGTCTTTGACTTAGCCCACCTGCTAAGTTCTTTTTGCTGTCTAAGGCAACATCTTTATAGGTTCTGGGGATTAGGATGTGGATATCTTTGGGGGGCTGTTCTTCTGTCTACCATACCCCAGAAATTAGAGACTTTTGTTTCTGAGACAGCTACTTGTTAAGTATTTACCAGCCCACACTCGCCATGACCCTTTGGTACCCTCTAGACTTTTGGGGAAGGCTCTAATCCTTCTGGTAGACATGCTGCACTGACA
>NW_025793757.1:0-28247 GCF_021613505.1 Equus quagga | reverse complement strand
TGGCTGTTTGCCGGTTTCACCCTCAAACAATATTTCTAGTCAAAGGCAATCCTTAGGAAATAGACTACTTTTCTATGACGCCCTCCTGATTTTATCACAGTATAAAAATGATGTTAGCATAATGTTCTAGTCTATGCAAAATTTGCTTTATTTTCTCACAGAAAGGATAATCAATCTGAACTCTATATATTTCCTATACTGTTTTTATTCATTTTAAACTAACATTGTTTTCATAAATGTTTGAGAATGTGAAAATGTAAACATTTGCGTTCAACCAAATTGAATTATATAATCAAAATCTTCATGAAAAGAATTGATTTTGGACTTCAGACATGCTGCAAATTATGTGAATCTGCAGAGGTACTCTAATCAAAGTATGGAAATTCTAAAAATGTAATTTTTTATGATAATTTTAATATCAATAGTGATTGCAGATTATTTAAGGATGCTTAAATTTCTAAAAACTCTTGCTGACTTTTATATTTGAAAGTAATGACTAATTTTTAATAGAAAAAAATTTCTAGGAAAATCAGAATTCCTAAAACAGAGAGAAAAAAATTACTGAATTATCACAATGTAGTTTTTTTAACCCAATAGTTTTTACTTATATGCTTGCCTATACACAAACATATTCTTTAGAAAACAAATCAAAATGGTAAAATAATGTAATAGATACATTGTTTTATAATGTTATTTAAGATTTAAATTTACATTTTCAAATATAAATGCTATTGGACATTGTATATTATATATGTATATGTTTAAATATATACAGTGCTATAATACCATCAATAAGTAAAAAGCTTAGCTGTGATAGAAAGGAGAGGACTGACAGCTAAGGAAAAATTCTCACCTTAGCCTGTAGTCTGGTCTCCACAGGAGGAAATAAAGAGTTACTCTCGCCTGCTGTACACTCTGAGAAAGTGAGAACTTTACATTGCCTCACCTAGTGCAAACTCTGACTCTCAAATGTCTACTGCTTTGCTTTCATGTCACGTTTTACCATGATCCTGGGTTGTTTCAAGAAGCAACAAGGAATCTTCACTTCAAGAATAACTAATAGAGGCCAGCCCGGTAGTGTAGCGATTAAGTTCTTTCCCTCTGCTTTGGGGGCCCAGGGTTTGTGGGTTCGGATCCCAGCTGTGGACTTACACATCACTCATCAAGTCACGCTGTGGCAGTGTCCCACATACAAAATAGAGGAAGACTGGCACAGCTGCTGGCTCAGAGCCAATCTTCCTCATCCAAAAAAAAGAATAACTAATAAATTTAATGATTATTATTTTAACTTCTCTTTATTTTAAATATTTTATTGTTACTATGTTTAATGACACAGCCAAGACAGCAACTGTTCCAAGACAACAACATCTTGTTTTTGTGACCAATCTATCCTGATGACTCTTTTTAATATTGCTCTTTCCCAAATTTGCAATCATGAAACTGTTAAGATGTCTTTTACAGCTAAAATATCTTTGGGGTTTCCTGGGCAGCCATGGCGAAACACAAGATTTGGTTCTTCATCTTACAAAGGAGAGGCAATGAATACAACCAGATTCATATGGCATTCTCTAGATTAGCACTGTCCAATAGAGCTTTCTGAGACAGTGGAAATGTCCCAGATCTGCACTGTCCAATACTATAACTACCAGCCACGTGTAGGTGTTGAGCACTTGAAATGTGACTAGTATGTCTGAGGAACTGAATTTTTAATTTTATCTGATTTTAAATAATTTAATTTTAAATAGCTACATGTGGCTAGCGGCTATTATATTAGATAGCACAGGTTTAAAAAACTGAAAACTCATACGAGAGTGATTTTGTTTACCAAACCAAAATATTAAAACCTGAAAATGTCAAAAGAAAACTTCAGTCTTTCTAGTTGAATTACATATAAGTAACTTGTTATTTATATAAGTGTGTTTCAGTGGTTATATACTTTTCAGGTTCAGAAAAACCATGCTCCCAGACCCTTATACAGTGAATAAATCATAAGTATTATATCTTAATAGAGGATTCTACTTCCCTCCATTCTGTATGCTGATTATAAAAATTAACCAGAGCAATTTAGTCATATCAACCACAGGCTGGTTTGTAATTTTTCTGCTTACATTTGCCTACAGGTCCTTTCTAGAAGCGCCAGATCAGAGGTTGAGTTTCCTGGAAGAAATATCATAAAGTCTGAAAGGACACACCAGGGAATCTTGATTATGGACCCTATAGGGAATGAAATGATAAGTTGAACCGTGGCAGGACAAACATCAGCGCAGACATGGTTGTCAGGCTGCATGGAACAGCTGAGTCAGGACTGCCAGCACATTCCTCCTCCAGAGCAGAGGTCGGCGTGGAAGTGACTGCTGAACCCAAGCTCTTTGGATCAAGTTCAGTACCTATAAATAGGCCTACTGATTTACATTTTCTTTTGTTAACTACTTTAAATTACAAAACATTTTGTTTTTTAAATGACCATCCCAATTCTCCTAATTCTGGGATAGACTTTGTATAGATAACACATCTGTTGGACTCAGTAAGGCTGGAGGAGCCTTAGGATATGTAACTAACTGAGTTTGTGCCCCTTCCCTGGATACCAGGAGGTCCCTTCTATTGAAGTTTTCTGCTAAAAATCCCACCAGCTCCAGTTATGATAAGATTCATCCGTGGAAATTAAATTTTGCTTCTGACGAGCTCACAATTAACAACCTCATCAGTAAAAATTACGCCATCCAGGATGATAAGTTTTCTGTGAAGCCAGTTAAAATATCGCTGATCGTGCCACGACACAGGAAATGACTACTAACACTCTTTCTCTCAACTGATCCATCAAGGAAAATCTCTCTGCTCTCCTGTGTTGTAATCTAAGGCGTATTTGGTCATAACGCCTCTCAGACACTTGAGAAGGATACTTAGACAATTTACCCAAATTACAGGGTACACCTGTCATGGCTTCCCGTATTTGTGCGACAGCGTTATCACTACAAAAGTTGGGACTCAGAGAGAGGAAGGGGTGTGTCACCTGGGAAAGGTTCCTCCACCATTAAGGAGCATTCCTACCTCTCCGCTGGTGGCGTCTCAATGACCTGGCTCTTATATCCATGTGCCTGAGATCATGGTTCCAGTACTCCGTGTGTGCGTTTCGTCCTCTGGCTTAGGATCTCTGATTTGGAATGCTGCCTTTGAAACTGTCCCTAACAAAGGCAATGACAGCAAGTGAAGCTGTGTGGACTGTGTCACTATACAGGTTCAGCAAGAAAGCCTTGTCCTAGTTGCTGCCACGGTGCTGGAAACAGACGCACTGTAGTTAACGCTGACAAGACACAGCAGCGTTTGAGCCCTGCCTAATACCTCCTTTTGCGTTTGAGTAGATGCTTCAGGGGAGACAGTGGTTCCTTCATAAAAGTCAAGAACAAGTCAAGTGGTCGTCCCAGGTGGGAACAGCCAACCAATGGGAAGTTTACAGCTGAGCACCAGACAGGAGGCTGTTAGGGGACGTTCTGCGACGTTGGCTGTGTTCTCCCTGCAGCTGCGTCAAGTGCATTTTTAGCACGGTCTTAAGTGGTGCTGCACCACCACTATTCTGTTGGTTCACAGGCTAGAAGATTCTACAACAAAAGAAACCAAAGTGACCTAAATAAACACATAGAAATTGTGTGAGACTGTCATGTGAATCAAAGATAGCGGCATAGACCTGAAATCTGGGAAACTGCCTGTGCTCTCTGCGGTCACCGTGACGCTGTGGGAAAGGGAGGGCTAAGAGAGGGGATGGTAGAACACTTTCCACGGGCAGCAGCATTTGCCCAGGGATGTACAAACTGAACCTTGTATTCCATGGCGTGGGGCCGATCAGTTAACGCTGAGGAAGGACCGTGAACTTTGAGTGACCCCCGTACTCCAGCCCCTTGCAGGACCTAAGTGACCAACCGATGACAGGACTTGCTTCAGCCACCTCTACACAGGTCTGCAGGCTCCTTTGGTTCTCTCCAGGGTGCTGGTATCCAACGCTTAGCACAACCACTTTTTTGGTCCTTAAAAAAACCCTTTGATTTTTTTCTCGGAGAACTACTCAGTGAGTTTCTTCTCCGGTGTGTGTTTCCCTGCCTGGCAAGTGAATACACTCAGCTTTGTATTCCCTCTACCTGTGGTGGTCTTTATTTCAGTCGTTGAAAGACACGTGGCCGCTGTGTTAGACTGCAGGGCCTTCGCTCTGTGGGTGAAGGGAGGAGGGCCCATGACAACTGAGGTTCAATTTCCCATTTGCCAGAGGGATGGGGCTCGGAATCTGAAAAGAGTTTCTTGCACCTTATGCACACTATGGACTGAGTTTGTTGATTGAGATTTGCTGTTCAAACTCACTGTGCAATATAAAATGAAAAATAAAACCTTTCTCTTCATCTTCAACCCTTGGCAACTTCCCAGTGGAAAATATAACAGTTTCTTACATAGGGCCTTATGTATGACCGTATTTTTTTCTGAGATGGGATCATGGTATTTAAATTATTCTAAACATTGCTTTTTTATTGAACAGTATATGTGGGGATCTTTCCATAGAATCATAGCCTACCAACTTTAATCTTTATAGCTGTATAGTATCGCACTGTATGCATATAGAATAATTAACCCATCCCCAAATTTGTGGACATTCAGATTGTTTCCCTCTTTTTAACTACAAAAAAACAAAGCTACTTTTCAAAAACTGAGACAAGCAAAAACTCAATAGAAAAATAGGTAAAAAGAGACCAGAAAAACACAGGCAAACGGGTGTTTTTTTTTTTTTTTTAGGAAGATTAGCCCTGAACTAACATCTGCTGCCAATCCTCCTCTTTTTGCTGAGGAAGACTGGCCCTGAGCTAACATCCATTCTCATCTCCTCTACTTTATATGTGGGACTCCTGCCACAGCATGGCTTGACAAGCAGTGCATAGGTCCACACCAGGGATTTGAACCAGCAAACTCTGGGCCACCGAAGCGGAACATGTGAACTTAACCACTGCACCACCTGGCGGGACCCAGCAAATGGTTTTAAACATACAAAAAGATTTTCAACCTCACTCAACCTACACTATAGAGAAATGTAAATGAAAACTACAATAAGATACTAATAACACCTTACACCTATCAGATTTACAAAAATCCAAATGTTTGACAATGCACTTTGTTAACGAGGCTGTGAAGAAACAGGCACTCACATATTGTTGGTTGGGACATAAAATGGTGCAACCACTTGGAGTGAATTTGGCTAACAAACTTCCATATGCATCTACACTTTGATTTAGCAATACCACTTCTGGGAATTTACCCTGAAGACTGACCCCCACAAATATGTAACAACTCACGCACAGGGTTATTCATCATGGCACGATTTTTAACAGCAAAAGATCAGTTCCAGTGCCTGTTAACAGGGAACTGATTGAATAAGATATGGTACATCCAGACAGTTGCACTGGTTTGTTGATTCTGTTGATTTTTCTACGTTAATCATATTGTTTTTCACAAAATGACAGCTGATCTCTTTACTTCCAATCCCCATATTGCTTATTGCATTTTCTCATAGCACTGCCGAGCATCCAGTATAATTTTAACGGGTAGTCATGGGGGTAGACAAGTTTTTATTTTCCATTAATCTTCAAGGGGATGCTTCTAAAGTTTCTCCATTGAGTTATTATTTTTTTAAATTCACTGTTGGATTCAGTTAGCTAATATTTTATATTGGATATAAAAATATATGTTATATATGATATCAGCCTAACTGACTTTTTAAATAATGTCCTTATCCAGTTTTTGGATTCAGAGTTACACTAGCCTCATAAATCATCTTGGCAGCCTTTGCTCATTTTCTATTTTTTGAAACACAGAGTATGTAATAAGAGTATCCATCCTTTGAAAATTTGGCATACCCCGCCTGTCAAACTGTCTCGGCCTGTGCTTTTTCGGGAGAAGTGCTTAATTGCAATTTCATTTTCTTTAATGCTTATTGGTCTATTCTAATTTTCTCTTTCTTCTTTCATCAACATTAGAACTTTTTATTTTTCCAGAAATTTATCCATTTTTTGGTGGGTTTTAAAATATTGGTGCATATTTACTATAAAATTATTTTACAGGGGCCGGCCTGGTGGCGCAGCGGTTAAGTGCGCATGTGCTGCTTCTCGGCGGCCCGGGGTTCGCCGGTTCGGATCCTGGGTGCGGACATGGCACCACTTGGCAAGCCATGCTGTAGTAGGCATCCCACGTGTAAAGTGGAGGAATATCGGCACAGATGTTAGCTCAGGGCCAGTCTTTCCCGCAAAAAGAGGAGGATTGGCAGCAGTTAGCTCAGGGCTAATCTTCCTCAAAAAAAAAAAAAAAAGAAAAACATTAGTTTACAGTTTAAATCTCATTTTTGTTTTCAGTTATTTCTCCTTTTCTACTTTCTCTAGTTGCTTCTTCTTTGTTTACTTTTTCCTTTCTTTTTTAAAAAATCTTATTAGAGTTCTGTCTTACTGTTTTTGACGAACCAATTTTGGTTTTATTCATTTTCTCTGTCATCCTTACTCTTAATTTCATTGCTCTCTACACATTCCTAAGTGACGGACGGTACACAAGGGACTTGTCTTTCTGCATTATTTGAGTCTTAAAACTACTTACATATAATTTTATAAAAATACAATGAATTATAAAAAGAAAAAACTGATAGGGGGACGTAATTGTCACTCAGCTCCAACAGAACAGTGAAACATTTCAATCAGTGAAATCAGAATTGCTGACGTTTTGCCTCCTAACAGTGACGCTTCTCTTCTTCTTATTGTGTTATGTATACAAGCATGGTGACAGAGTTTCCAATCAATTAGCGTGATGCATCGACAAGTGTTTAGACCATGGGAGAAGGAAGACAGCAGTTGATGGAAGATGACTTGTTGGTAAAGGACTAGAGAATTAACGAGGCGGCTCTAGAAGAGTTTTAGAGTTGTTTAAGTTCACTTTTTTGTTTCTCTTTTAAAGCTTTCATTATAAAAATTTTTAAGCACATAGAAAAGAATAGTATAATGAACACAAAAAATCTTACTTAGATTTAACAATTGTTAATATTTGGGCAAATTTGCTTCATTTTTTGTTGTTATTATTGAGGTATTTTAAAGCAAATTACAGTATACTTTCTTACTTTGAAATAGCCTAGTAAGTATCTCCAAAAAAATAACGATATTTTCCTACATAACCATAATACTATTGTTCCGCTTAAAAAATTTAACAGGAATTTTTTAAGATACTGCTCAGTCCATATTCAGACTACCGTAATATTCCTCAAGTGGCTTCTACAATTGTCTTTTTAATCAAGATCTGATCAAGGATATATGTTACATTTAATTCTTAGGACTCCTAAACCTCGATCAGTCTAAAACAGCCTCTCTGCCTCTCATTTTTCCCCATTACAATGACTTGTTGAAGAGGTCAGAACGGTTGTCTTATAGAATGTTTCAACTTCTAGATTCACCCGATTGTTTCCTTTTGATATCAGTTCTTTTGTTCTTCTTTCTCCTATATTTCCCAAAAATGGTAAGTTAGATCTAAGTCTTAATTGGTCTGATTTTGAATATTTTGCCAAGAATCATTTCACAGGCGATGCTGTTTATGACATACTGCATCACATGGGGAGGTACAGCGTGTGGTGTTGCCCCTGTTAGCAACGCTGGGAGTGACCCGTGTGTTAAAGCGGTGACAGCGTCTATTGAACAGTTATGTTTATCACGGGATAATATGACACCATGCAGACAGAAAGTGCTGCATCAGACTTTCACCTCATGGTTTTGGTATCTGCTGGTAATTGTCTGGATCAACTATTTCGTAAGGGTTGATGAAACTCAAACTTCTTTGTTCTATCATTGGTCCTACATTTATTAGCTGGCATTCCTCTCTACAGAAGAGCTTTCCCTCATCACTTGGGAATGTCTGTTTACTCTGAAATACATTTCTTACTGGAAAGGTAGGATAAATGCTTAATTCCTTCCATCTAATTAACAATTTCCTAATAATGGGTTAGTGGAAATTATCCCAACCTTGGCTCGTTGAGTCCCCTTCAGCTTGCTTCTGTGTCTCTTTGACACAATCCTGTCTTTAAAAACCTGTTTTTTATTGGAGGGGGTGGGGGGAAGATTAGCCCTGAGCTAACATCTGCCGTGAATCCTCCTCTTTTTGCTGAGGAAGGTCGGCCCTGGGCTAACATCCGTGCCCATCTTCCTCTATTTTATGTGGGACGCCTGCCATAGCACGGCTTGATAAGCAGTGTGTAGGTCCACACCCAGGATCTGGACCAGCGAACCCCGGGCTGCCAAAGCGGAACGTGCGAACTTAACCGCTGCGCCACTGGGCTGGCCGGTATTTGCTTTTTTTTGAAACGAGTTTCCCCAGTCCTGCCTTGCCCATTCCCAGCTCAGGTGGGAACCAGCTGTTTCTGCGAGCCCCTACTCCTTTTCGTAAGGACTGGTACTGAGAGGTCAGGACCCAGGCGCACTGTGCTGTCTGACCCTCATCCTTTCAGCGCACGTACCCCGTCCTCCCCAAACAAGAACACCACTGGGAGCTTTGGTTCACGCGGCGTTGCCTGCACAAGCTCTTCCCCACGCACTACATCAATGTGACCGTTTACTGAGAAGCGTCAATCCGGTAAAACTCAAACATGGAGTGATTTGACTCCTTGTACCATCCCCGCCTTCAGCTTGCTCTGAAAGCCTTCCTTTCCCAGGCCTCAAGGCCATTTGAGGCCCCTATCATTGCATGTCCATGTCTTTTAGTCAGTGGAACGATCCAGTTCAGTTTAACTCTATTTTCATATCTAATGCAAAGCAACCCCCTCCCTCCTCACAGGACGGGCAGCGGGGACCTCGTGTGAGGCGAGGTCTGCTGACTGACTCCCTCCTGCTGGTCCCACTTCCAGGTTCTGCTCCTCGGGTGCTGGAGAAGGAAAACAGAGGGTGAAGAAACGCAAATGTCTTTTGTTTTTTTGAGGTGATTCATTTCTTTATTGAGATATAATTCACACATCATAAAAACTCTCCATTTTAAAGTGTACAATTCAGTATTTTTTAGTATATTCACAAGGTCGTGCAACCAACACCACTATCTAATGCGAGAACATTTTCATCACCCCAAAAAGGAACCCAGTACCCATCAGCAGCCACTCCTCAATGCCTCCTCACCCCCCAACCCTCCCCCTACCCCAGCCTTAGGCAACCGCTAATCTACTTTCTCTCTGCATTTGCCTATTTGGGACATTACATATAAATGGACAATACATATACTATGTGGCCTTTCATTTCTGCCTACTTTCACTTAGGATATTTTCAAGGTTTATTATTCACGGCTGAATAATTCCATCATTCCAATATATAATTATTGGATTGCAACATATAATTATTCCAATATATAATAATATACATTATTATCCAGCATTCCTTGGCTGGATCACATTTTATTTGTCCATTCATTAGCTGAGGGACATTCGGATTGCTTCCTCTTCTTGGCTATTATGAATAATGCTCCTGTGAACCTGACTGTGCCAGGTTTTGTGTAGATGTATGCTTTAAATTCTCTTGGGGATATGCCTCAGAGTGGAATTGCTGCATCATATACTAACTCTCTGCTTAACTTTTTGAGAAAGTACCACACTGTTTTCCAAAGCAGCTACAGCGTTTTACATACCCAGGAGCATTGGATGAGGGTTCCAACTCCTCCACATCCTCACCAACACTTGGTATTTTCTGTTGGCTTTTTTGATTTTCAAATTATGGCCATTCCAGTGGGTGTGTGTGATGTCTCAATGTAGTTTTGATTTGAATTTCCCTAATGACCCAGGATGTTGATCATCTTCTCATGGGCTAATTGGCTATTTGTATATTTTCTTTGGAGAAATGTCTCTTCATATCCTCTGCTCATTTTTAAATTAGGTTACATGTCTTTTTATTATTGAGTTGTAAGAGTTCTTTACATATTCTGGATATTAGACCCTTATTAGATACATGATTTGCAAAAAAAATTTTCTCCCATTGCTTCGATTGTCTTTTTTTCTGTCTTAATAGTCTCCTATGAAGCACAATAGTTTTAAATTTTGATGTAATTCAGTTTATTTTTTTTTCTTTTTTTGCCTGTTTTTGGTGTCATATCTAAACCATTGCCTAATCCAAGGACAAGGGCATGAAGATTTATTCCCACATTTATTTTGTAGACTTTTATTTAGATTTGATTTTATTTAGATTTTTATTTAGGTCTTTGATCTTTTTTGAGTCTTTTTTTAACATTTAAATTGACTTTATTTTTTAGAGCAGTTTTAGGTTTATACCAATTTTTTATGTATGGTGTAAAGTAGGGATCTAACTTCATTCTTTTATACGTAGCTACCCAATTGTCCCAGCACCATTTGTTCTATTTCCTCACTGAATTATCTTGGCACCTTGTTGAAAATCAATTGAGCATAGATGTTTGGGTTTGTTTTTTGACTCTCAATTCTATTCCATTGGTCTATACGTCTGTCCTTAGGCCAGCACCACCTTGCTTTGATTATTGTAGCTTTGTAGTGAGTTTTGAAATCAGGAATGTGAGTCCTCCACCTTTGTTCTTTTTTTCCAAGATGCTTTTGGCTTTTCTTGGTCCTCTGCCTTTCCATAAGAATTTTAGAAGCAGTTTGTCAGTTTCTACAAAGACGACGCCTGAAATTTTGATGGGGATTGCACTGAATCTGTGGATCAGCTTGGAGAGTAGTAGGTCAGACAACAACAAGTCTTCCAGTCCATCTACTTAGGTCTTCCCTAATTTCTTTCAACAACGTGCAGTGCGCAAGTCTTCTACTTCTTTTGTTAAATCTATTTCGAAGTATTTTAGTCTCGTTGATGCTATTATAAATGGAGTTGTTCCCTTAACTTCATTTTCAGAGCAAATGTCTTTTTCCTGTACTGGGAGTAACTGGAATCTCCTGCTGTGGCTGTCGGTTTACCTTGTAACGCGGACTGACCACAGAGGCCTCCTGTGGGCAGGCATCCACGGCCTAGCTCTCTCACAGGACACGTGTGCTCTCTGGAGGGCCCTGCAGGCCTCCACAGAGCACAGAGTTCCCCGCTCCAGGACAGTGAGCTCCAGGTCCCAGATTCCAACTTTGCTACTCAGCCTCTGCCCCACCGGCCCATCCCACAGCCTCCTTCTGGGTTTTCCTCCCTGTGGCATGCATCCTCCTGGGTGGGATTCAGGAGAGAAGCTCAACCACAGCTAGCTCGCATTGTGCTCCCTTGTCAGGTAAGCGCTTACCTTCCAGATACTGCAATTTACTATAAAGGTATAGTAATTACAGTGCTGTGGAAAGGCACAGGGGTGGAAGGAGAACCTGACAGAACCCACAGAGAATCCAGAATATACGTCAAAAGTGAATTACCCACTTTTTGGGAAAAGGATAGCACTCTCAACGAAAGGTTTCAAAACAACTGGTTGTTGATTTTGAAAAAAAATAAAATTAGTTTCCTACCTCACACTTCACACAAAAGTAAATTCTAGGTGTACAAAATATCTAAAGGTTGTAAAAACCAAAACTTAAAAAAACTAGAGGGAAATATAGAATATTTTTATGACCTTGGAGAGGGGAAAGATTTTTTTAAAAGAAGAAATAATAAGCATAAATCAAAAAAGAAAAGATTGGGGCTGCCCTGTGGCTGACTGGTTAAGTTCGCGCCCTCCGCTTCAGCAGCCCAGGGTTTCGGCGGTTCGGATCCTGGGCGCGGACTTGGCACCACTCGTCAGGCCATGCTGAGGTGGCGTCCCACATGCCACAACTAGAAGGACCCACAACTAAAAATATACACAACTATGTACCAGGGGGCTTTGGGGAGAAAAAGGAAAAATAAAATCTTTAAGAAAAAAAAAAAGGAAAAGATTGATAAATCTGATCATGAAAAGACACCATTAAGTGAAAAATCACACTGCAGACTGGGAGAAGTATTGGCTGCATATAACTGATGAAGGATTTATATCCTGACTAAAGAAAAATTTCTAAAAATCAATAATAAAAAGACAAGCAGCCCATCTGAAAAGTGGCCCAGGCAGAAACGGAGATCCGAATTGCCAGTGAACACGTGGAAAGATCTTCAGCCCCGTGAGGCCAGGGAAATGCACATTAACACCATAAGGAAATAGCATTTTACACTCTTCAGATTAGTAAAAAATTAGAAACTCTGGAAATACACAGTGTTAGTGTTGGACACTCGTATTCTGCTGGTTATTTTTGAGATCTTTTTGTCAGTTGAAGATGTGTATACACCAAGACCTCGTAAATGTCACTAAAGAAACTTGCACACATGCATCAGGAGAGGATGCTATAAAAATGTTTATATAGCAAGGCTAAAAAAAACAGCAAACAAAACAAAACAAAAACTCTGGAAACTCACCAGATGGCCATCAATAGGAGATTAGATAAATGCTAAAACATTCCTACGGTGCAATACCATAGAGTAGTTAAGATAAATTCACTGGAGCCATCCTGTTTATCCATAGGATAAATCTAAAAAAAAAAAAAGAGCAAGTTGCAGAAAGGTACCTACAATGTGATAGCCTTCATATAACACTTAAACTATGAACACAATACTAAATATTGCTAACGGGTACATTTATATATATAGGAAAAACACAACAGGTGTGGCAATATAAGCACCAAATTCAGGAGGGAGGGAGGGAATGAGATCAGCTGGGCTGTACGAGGAGGTCATCACAGTTTCTGTTCTTGTTTGTGTGCCTGAAATACCTCACCAGAAGCAAACAAAAACAAAATAACTCCCGGTATTGTGAGAGCTCCAAATTCCAGTTTTTGTAAACTCTTTTATTCAGTTCTAATTTCAGCCTACTGCTTCCAAAAAACGTTGTCTACCCTCAGCCTGGTGACACTGATCAGTTTCTACCTCGAACCTCATGACTAAGACTCTCCCTTGTCTTGGGGAAGCCAAATACTTGCTTCTAGTTGGCAAGTCCATACAGGAATTTCTTCCCACTTTACAGCCAGTGTTTTCTTTCTAAAATATTCCAACCTGTTTGCCTAATTTTCAAAGAAAGGGGCATTCACGAGCTGGATACAGCAAACCTTTGGGAACATGGGTTCAGAGTGGGGGGTGTCAAATTTCCTCATCAGCCAGCTTTAAGACTACTGAAACGGAGTCAGGATTATCCAGTTCCAGTTCTGACTCTGTCCCTAGCCAGGAGTGCAAGACCATGGGTGAATCCGTGAACTGCGCGGGCCTTCGGCTTCCTCACAGTCAAACAGGGGTGGTGGAGCAGAGGATCTCTAAGGTCCCTTCCTGATCTAACTTTCCACGATTCTAAGGCAGGATTGATTTAAGGCTCTGTCAAACCTTCCTTGGCTCTGAAGTTTCTCTCTTCTCTCATCGCCATCATGCCGGCTGGATAAACACTGGTGATCTCAAATCTCTGGACTGGAGGGATGCTGTATTCTTCACATGCCCAAGTTGCAAGTACAAAGAGTCAATTTACCCCACCTGCCATCAGGCAAGTGTCCTGGCTGCTCCTCGGGGTAGAGACTAGCACTGTCTTTGTAACTTACACCAGCACTCGTCTGGTAAATCCCTTGAAGGGGCTCATAGCCTCTTTGCGGTAAAATTCTCCTGCTTTCCCCTGGTTGGCACTAAGAGGAGTCTATTTTCTGAGGTATGGCACAATTACTTCCTGTTGATGGAGATACTGTATTATCAATGGACAAAGAGGGCCCATTTGAATTTATACAAATGCCAAATATTAAGTTCAGTGGGAGTAAGAACGGTCAGCTTCTAGTCAAACCTGTCAGTTACAACAGTTGGCAACTACCTGTTGCAGTCAGGAATTACAGGTTGAAAGCAAGTAAGGTCAGTTTAATTCACGTGGTGTTTAAATTCAAAAGAAAGGAGACGGGCAAGCCGAGTTTAAACATTACACAGTTAATAGCAGGGAGGGTGCCTCATCCCAGATGACTCAAAATGCCAGTGCAGTGTGGGAAATGATGGAGAGAAATGCAGTGCGGCCAAGTTCTTGAGAGAAGACAGTGCGAGGTAAGTTACATAGCTAAATCATGCACGAGCAAAGGCAAATTTGGGGAACTCACAAAATCCAAATACATTTGAGGATATTAGTTTAGTGACTGTGAACAGACTAATATTGTGTATTCTATGTTTATTTAGAAATTAGATGAAGCAATAAGAAAAACTAGAAAATATGGCATAAATATAAGTAGATTATCTGAAAAGAAGAAAAAGGACTTGAGTTATTGCAAACAGTAGAAGGCAAGAGAATTTCATCCAGGCATAGAAAGCTCTAAATAAGACTAAGCAGGAAATATGGCAAATACACATCTTATAGTTAAAAAATTTGCTTTCTTAATGCATCATTTGACTTGTTAAATGGTAAGCTGGCGGAGTAACAGATTCCACCTCTATTTCAAGCACTACCTGATACAGTTAATGTGGCAAAAACAAAAACAGAAGAAACACAATTGCGCAATTCTGGAGTCGTCGTCAAAGGTTCCCACGTACGACAGGCAGGCAGCACCCCGAGATTTACAGTCGATGGTTGGAATGATTTCATCCTTAATATAAGGGAACAAACACAGGCAGGAATGTGCTGCTGTTACTAAAGCAGACACAGTGGGTAAGTTTCACTTCCACATTCTGATCTAGCTGATGAACTCTTCTCACTTTGCCGGATGACCGTGAAGTGTGTGTGTGTGTATGTATATGATGGCCCACATGTCAAATTACTCCTACTTTTGGAAATATCTTTAAAACTCTAAATGACCTTGTTAAAATGGAAAGACTTAGGATTGCTTGAAATTATTAGAATAAATAAACCCTTCCAAATGAGAACTAGTCTAAATCAATATTCTACTTCTGAGAGTGGGTTTGTCATAATGGTGAGTTTCAGTTTTGTTTATTTGGTTTGGCTCAAGAACACTCCCTTCATTCCTTCTTAGTTTTCTTTGGCCCACCCACACCTACTAAGTGTCCCTTTTGATAGTCCATCATTGTAATAACTGTATAGTCTAGTAATTTCTGTTTTCCCTACTAAACTGACTCCCTTGAGGGTAAAAATTGTATCTTTTCAGCTCTGCATACCCAGGGGCAAGTCAAATTCTGGCAAAGGAGAGGCTATTAGATAATGGACAAAATGAAAGCAAATTGCTCCCTCACTTGGTTTTGCATGTCTCTAAATGGTTCTTTGCGTTTGGTTGGCTTGATTGTGCCGCTGGCACAAGAGTCCACTTGTGAATTGGCATGGACCATTGTTACTTGAGAGACCGCACTGATGGCAGTTCAAAAGAAAATCCCCAAACTAAAGCTCTATGTCAGGTTACCTACTTTTTGGCATGTGGCCTTTGTCCTTAGTAGATATAAGGAATGGTTTTCAAAACGCCTGAACAGATCCAGATTATGACACTTTGGGCAACAGGTAAGGTTTAAAGGGCTATTCAATCATTTCTTTTGCGTCAGAGCTGGCTACAGAACCACCTGGGTTGGTCATGCTTCTCGTGGTAAGAAGGCTGACTTTCATACTGCCTTTGTTACTGAGAAGTGGGTTTTTGTAATATCAGTTTCACTAGTTGTGACTACATTGGAAACTGAAGTAGCCTCTCCATTAAAGATGAAGTGACCTTGGTGCTTGTGACTAGGCTAAATGACTCATCTGGGTCACACAGTGAATTGACAGCTATGAGAGCACCTCTGACTCTACCAGTTCTCCAGTAACTGCCATCAAGGTGTCTACAGAGGGGCACACCAGCAGCATAACACCTTGCCAGGTGGGGAAACCCATGAGAGGAAGGCCGACACCTGTATTGTCTCCTTCTGTGGGTCATACTGACCAGGTACGTCAAGCAGAGAGTAATTGTACTCCAGGGAGTTGTTATGAACACGATTTAGCAAAGTAGTTTCTAATCTCCTGCTTTCAACATATACAAAAGACACACCCCGCCTTTGCCCACACTCTTCTGTAAAACACACCACTACTCCAGCAAAGAGACTACCTGTTACCCAAGAAGCGCAAAGACTACCTGTTACCCAAGAAGCGCAAATCCAGATTCCATATGGGCTATGACACAGACGTTGATAGTATGTATTGCTGCTGTTCTTCCTGAATTTTCATTTAAGTAGGCATAGTATATTTTCTTTTTCACTGAGATTACTGAAGAAGATTAAATAAGGCTATCTAATTAGATGTAAGTACCTATTACTAAAGTATTTAGGCTAACCTAGACTGGAAGATAATGCCTACCTGAATCATAGGAAGAGAAAGAAATCTTCTTACCCAGAATTTAGTGATTTCTGTTTGTTAGGGCATGCTGTCAAAAATATGCTATCAAATCGTTTAAGAATGACTTTTTAAAAAAATACATGTTTGCAGAATAAAATGAAGAATTCAGACTTAAGTTAAAAAAATGAACCATAATTTTACCACCCAGAGAGAATCACTTGCTAATATTTTGGTGTATTTGCTTCCAGAAAGCTTTCTATGCCCAAACCACATTTTCTATATGAACTGATACCTAAGACAGGCATCTGTCAATCAGTTGCTGAGTAAAATACAATCAGAATATAGATAACAACAGGTATGGCTGAAGATAATTAATAAAAAATCATCCTCAAAACTGTTGGAAAAATCAAGAAAACCCATAAAAAACCCATAAAGTTTTTAGGCCCTTGGTATGATGGGATGAATATAATGTCAGCAGTTCCTTTTTAATCCTCCTAAATCATATTTGGTAAAGATTAAGTCCACTACTTAAGTGTTTAGTCAGAGAACACTAGAATAGCAAGAAACCTTAGAGGTTCGTGTATAGTCTATGCCCCCATTCTGTAGATAAGAAAACCCAGGCCAAACAGGAAGCATGATTTGCCAGGGATGCTCGGCTAGTTTGTGGCAGAACCAGGAGTAGATTTCATCTCCTGACTCCAAGGTTCTGAAAATAGTGTAGAATGTAGAGCTCACGATCCCAAGAGAACTTCCAAAGATCTCACGTACTACAGATTGATGGTGTTCACCTGCTCCACTTTACTTATTCTGCCTTCAACCAGACTCTTCCAGTTATAATAATGAACCTAGGCAATGGTCATCGATGACTGCGAACTTCATAAAAAGGGACAATTGGAAATGATGTGCCTCCTATGGATGTATGATGCAGCTTTGCCAAAAAATTCAAACCAGGGGCTGGCCCCATGGCTGAGTGGTTAAGTTCACACACTCTGGCGGCCCGGGGTTTCCCTGGTTCTGATTCCAGGTGCGGACATGGCACCGCTCATCAGGCCATGCTGAGGTGGCGTCCCACATAGCACAACCAGAGGCACCTACAACTAGAATATACAGCGGTGTGGGGGGGGGGGGGGGGGGGGGCTTTGGGGAGAAGAAGAGAAAAAAATAAAAAGATTGGCAACAGATGGTTAGCTCAGGTGCCAATCTTAAAAAAAATAAAAATTCAAACCTGAATCAGAATAAAGCATACAGCACTATCAAGTATCTAGGGGATAGAAGAACATGCTAGAGACTCCCAGGAACACAAACAGGAAAATCTAGAATGTGGGAAACCTAAAGGACAGATGACTTGGTATCTTCAATAAATAAATATCAAGGAAAAATGAGATTTAGAGGGCAAATCCATGTAATAAAAGAGACCTAAGAGACAAATGAATCAAATGCAACGTATTGGCATTGTTTGGATCCTGATTTGAACAAATTATAAAAAACTTATGAGAGAGGTACATTAATACCAACCTTACAGAAATAAAAATGATCATAAGGGAACAGTATGAACAACTGAATGCTGACAAATTAGATAACTTAGATGAAATAGATAAATTCCTAGAAAGACACAAACTATTGAAACTGACTCAAGAAGAATTAGAAAATCAGAATAGTCCTATAACAAGAGATCAAATTATTAATGGAAGAACAAAACAAAACTACCCACAAAGAAAAGGCAAGGCCCAGATGGTTTTGCTGGTGAATTCTGTGAAACATTAAAAAAAGAATAAATGCCAATATTTCACAAACTCTTCCAAAAAGAATAGGAGGGAATACTTCCCAAATCATTCTGTGTGGCTGGCATTATCCTGTTGTCAAAAACAAAGAAATTCCAGTAAAATTAGAGACTAATATCCCCTATGAATATAGACGCAAAAGTCTTCAACAACATAATAGCAAATAAAAATTCAGCAACAGATAAAAAGAACTATAACACCATGACTGAGTGGGATTCCTTCCAGGAATGTAAGGTTGGTTCGATATTTGAAAATTAATGTAATACACTATATTAATAGAATAAAGGACAAAAAGCCACATGACCATCAAAATAGATACAAAAAATGGCTTTGACAAAATCTAAAACTCTTTAATGACAAAATACTCAACAAACTAGGAATAAAAGAGAACAAACTCCATTGGACAAAGGCCATATAGGAAAAGCCCACAGCTAACACCCATTTAAGGGTGAATGACTGAATGCTTTCCCACGAGATCAGGAACAAGACCAGGATGTCCACTCTCATGACTTCTATTCAACATTGTATTGGAGGTTCTAGCTGGGAAAATCAGGGAAGTAAATGAAATAATAGGGATGCAGATTGGAAAAGAAGAAGCAAAAAAGTCTGTACTTTCAGATGACATGATTTTGTATACAGAAAATACTAAGGAATCCACTAAAAAACTAACAAATGAGTTCAGTAAGGTTGTAGAATAGCAGATCAACATGCAAAAATTAATTATACTTCTATACACTTGCAATGAACAATGTGAAAATGAAATTAAGAAAACAGTTCCATTTACAATAGCACCAAAAATAAAACATATAGGGATATATTTAACAAATGAAGTGCAGAACTTAGATTATGAAAACTATTAAACATTACTGAAAGTAATTAAAAATGATCTAAACAAATGGAAAGACATTCCATGTTCATAACTCAAAAGACTTTATATTGTTAAGATGGCAACACTCTCCAAACTGATCTAAAGATTCAATGCAATTCCTATTAAAATTACAATTACCTTTTCTGCAGAAATGGACAAACTGATTGGAAAATTCATATGGAAATTCAAGGAACCCCAAATAGCCAAAACCACCAGAAAACGAAAACAAAGTTGATGGACTCATATTTTCTGATTTCAAAAACTTACTACAAATCTATAGTAGTCAAAACGGTATGGCACTGGTGTAAGAATGCAGATATATATCAGTGGAATAGAATTTGGAGTCAAGAAATAAACCCAAACACTTATAGTCAATTGGTTTTACACAAGGATGCCAAGACAATTTAATGGAGAAAGAATAGGCTTTCCAAAAAATAGTGGTGGGACAATTGGATAGCTACATGCAAAAGAATGAGTTTGGACCCTTGCCTCATACCATGTACAAAAATTGACTCAGAATGGATCAAAGACCTAAATATAAGAGCCAAAAGTCTAAGACTCTAAGAAGAAAACATTGGATTACATAACAGTTTCTTAGAAAGATACCGGAAACACAGTGACAAAAGAATAAATAGATAAACTGGACAATAAAATTAAAAACTTTTGTGCTTTGACGGGCATCAACAAGAGAGTGAAAAGACAACCCATTGAATAGGAGAAAATATTTTCAAATCATATATCTGATAAGAGACTTAAATCCAGAATATATAAAGAGCTTTTATAAATGAATAATAAAAAAGACAACACAATTGCAAAATGAGCAAAGGCTCTGAATAGACATTTCTTTGATGAGATATACAGGATGGCCAATAAGCACATGAAAAGATGCTTGACATCATTAGTCATTAGGGAAATGCAAATCAAAACCACAGTGAAATACCACTACACACCTAACAGAATAGGTATAATAAATAAGACAAATAATAACAAGTGTTGGTGAGGACGTGGAAGAAACTGGAACCGTTATACTCTGCTGGTGGGAATGTAAAATGGCACCTTCACCACGGAAAACATTCTGGCCATTCCTGAAAAGGTTAAACATACACTTATAATTTATCATCAGCAATTCCACTCCTAAGTATATGTCCAAGAAAAATGAAAACACATATCAAGCGGCCAGCCTGGTGGCATAGCGGTTAAATTCGCATGTTCTGCTTCTTGGTGGCCTGGGGTTCACCAATTCAGATCCCGGGTGTGGACATGGCACCGCTTGGCAAAAGCCATGCTGTGGTAGGCGTCCCACGTATAAAAAAGTAGAGGAAGATGGGCATGGATGTTAGCCCAGGGCCAGTCTTCCTCAGTAAAAAGAGGAGGATTGGCAGTAGTTAGCTCAGGGCTAATCTTCCTGAAAAAAAACCCCAGAATCATGTCCACACAAAATGTTGTAGTAGAGTGTTTACAGAAACACTATTTGCAATAGCCAAAAAGTGCTTTGGAAAAACTCAATGTCCATCAACTAATGAATGGATAAATATAAATATGAAGCATTACCAATAGGGGTACTGATAGGGTGTTACTGATACTGGCATTGTAGGTGGGAAAGTATGAATTCTTATCTTTTTTTTTGAGGAAGATTAGCCCTGAGCTAACATCCACCACCCATCCTCCTCTTTTTTGCTGAGGAAGACTGGCCCTGAGCTAACACCCATGCCCATATTCCTGTACTTTATACGTGGGACGCCTGCCAAAGCATGGCTTGACAAGTGGTGTGTAGGTCTACATCCAAGATCTGAACAAGTGAACCCCAGGCTGCTGAAGTGGAATGTGCGAACTTAACCGCTGTGCCACTGGACTGGCCCTTGAATTCTTATCTTAACAAAGTGCACTCTTTTACCTTGAGATAATGTTTAATGCACTGTTCACTTTAATGGTTAAAGCAGATTGACGAAATAATGAAAAGCAATAGGATATACTGGAGTACATGAGGAAGCCATTCAGTTTAAAACTAATTCAGCCTGACCTTGTTTTTCCAGAAAAGCCTGATGTGGCCTGTTGAGCATGCATTGTACATCTGCTTTAAACATTTACAGTGTCTCAAAGCCAAGAATGATGCCCTCAAAGATGGGGATGCTGCCTCCCCCCAAATCAGCATTTCTTTTAGGATAAGCATCTCTTCCCAGAAACTAAGGGTTAATTACAGACCTGCTGTGTTCACCTTGTGACCACTAACCTGCTGTGCCAGCAAAGCATCTCATGACTGTTGTAAAAGAGATATTCCTGTCCCACGTGATGTACATCCTTTGTTGCAAGACCGTGTGTAACACCTCTGTACACCCTGCTTCTGCAGAGTGCTTCCTTCCTTGGAGAAGGAAGCCCCCAGGCTACAGTCCTCAAAGCTGGCTCACAGAATAAACTCATCCCAATTTTGATTTATAGATTATGGATTACTTGCCTGGACAAGATGTACAATCTATGTTTGATGGGCCATAAGTGAGGCTTCTTTAGTTCAAGCTGACTCTGTGTTGAACCAGAATAGCTACCCTGTATGTCCCAATATGTGAAAATCTTGTCAGTACTGAAGACTTTTTAATTGTATAGCTTAAGTGGGTAAATTGTATGGTATACGAATTATATCTCAATAACTCTGATAGCAAAAGAACTTTGAGACACGGACATTTGAAGATTGACAGCAGATGATACCAGGAATTACTTTTTACGTGTGTAGTGATGTTGAGGTTATATTGAAGCTGGGTACCTGAGGGTCACTGTAAATATTCAGTAAGAACAGGATTACCCCTTGACCTTGTTCCCAATAGCATCACAAATGAAAAGACGTTAACCTTGTCAATTTGCTGTTTTCTTGTTTAACCTGAGGGGTGACTCAAGGGTCACAAGGATTTTTGAGCTTGTTTTGCAGAAGAAAAGAATGCCTTTAAGCAAGTTAGGATCACCAGATAACCAGCCCTCAGCTGCCACTGATGCCCAGAAGTCTGATTGCCCAAGGGCTTATCTGGAGTGAAAGAAACTCAATTTCCTATTTGTTTCTCCAAAACTCCTTCTCTCAAGCCCTTAGCTCTATAAAACCCAATGCTCTCTCCTTTTGTTAAGGCAGATTTGAGAGAACCTATGTTGCCAGCTTCTTGTTTTGGTGAATTCGAATAAACTTCCTCCATCTCCAAGCACCATAGCTCAGTGATTGGCTTACTGAGCACAGGGCACATGAACCTGAGATCAAGAGGTTCGGTATCTATCTTTGTAAGAAAAGAATCTTATCTCCTAGAAATGCTACAATATTTGTAGATGAAATAGTTAAAAAATTATTCTCTTGGGGCTGGCCCTGTGGCCGAATGGTTGAGTTCGTGCGCTCCCCTTCAGCGGCCCAGGGTCTCGCCGGTTTGGATCTTGAGCGCCAACACAGCACCGCTCATCAAGCCATGCTGAGATGGCATCCCACATGCCATAACTAGAAGAACCCACAACTAAAAATGTACAACTATGTACCACGGGGCTTTGGGGAGAAAAAAAGGAAAAAGAAAATTATCTTGACCCTACCTATCTCTTGAAGAATCACCCCAATTTTCTGCCCCCTTACCCTTACAACCAAATCTTCCTCCAAATTATCTACTCTTCCTGTCTCGAATTGTGTACCTACCATTCTCTTTTGAACCCATTCCAATCAGGCTTTCATCCTCACCATTACAGTCCATCAGCAATTGACTTGGCTGCTTTTCCTGGTTCCCTCTTATTTCAGTGGCTGCTCTTTCTGTCCCCTTTGCTGGTTTCATTACCATCTCAACCCCTAAAGCTAGAGTTGACAAATAAAAATGGCAACCAATAGGATATATTGGAGTATATGAGGAAGCCATTTGTTGTAAACCTAATTCAGCCTGACCTTGTTTTTCCAAAAGGGCCTGACCCTTGGCCATTGAGCATGCATTGTATATCTGCTTTAGACATTCCCTATGGCAAGAACAAAGGCCTTTGAGATAAAGGTACAACTTCCCTCCCCCTCCCAACATTGGCGTTTCCTTAAAGATTAAGCATCTTTCCTTAGGCTAGGAACTGATTGCTGTGCTCACCTGTGACCACCCAGCTCGAGATAACAGACTTGCTTCCTGCTGCACCTGCCAAGATAGCAGACCCACTACCTGCTGTGTCCATCAAGCGCTGTGCCGACAGGGCAATCTTGTGACTATTGTGGGAAGGACATTTCAATCACATGTGAAACAGCCTGTTTGGGGGTATATAACCACTCTGTATACCTCACTTCCTTGGTGCCCTTTCTTCCTTCGGGAAGAAAGGCCCTGGGCCATGGTCCTCAGATTTCAGCTCAGAATAAACTCTCCCAAATTTTCATTTATAGATTGGTTATGGATTATTTTTGTTGACAGAGTGCTCCAGGGCTTGGTCCTTGGGTAACTCTTTCAAATCTGTCTAGACTTAGTATCTAGATGATCTCATGGCTTTAAATACTCTCTACATGCTGATGTCTCCCAAATTTACACATCCAGCCTAGAACCTTCTTCTTTTTTTTTGGTGAGGAAGATTGGCCCTGAGCTAATATCTGTTGCCAATCTTCCTCTATTTTGCATGTGGGATGCCACCACAGCATGGCTTGACAAGCAGTGTGTAGGTCTGCGCCCAGGATCCAAACCCACAAACCCGGGGCCACCAAAGCAGAGTGGGCAAACTTAACCAATATGCCATTGGGCCGGCCCCTGGACCCTTCTTCTTATACAACTTACAACTTATAGATATACAAGCGAGACTCATATATCTAACTGCCTTCTTGATATCTCCATGTGTTAACAGGCATTTCAAACTTAACATCTCCAAAATTTAATTTCTTCTCTCTTCCCATCCCCAACCTGCTCCTCTCAGTGTTTCTCATTTCAGTAAAGTGCAATTCCATTTTTCAAATTGCTCAGGCCAAAAATCTTGGAGTCTTAACTCCTCTTTTTCGCACACTCTACCAATTAACTCATCAAACCCTGTGTGTCATCATGTCTGAAAATATGGTGACACTTCACCCCTCCACTGCTTGCACGTTCCCCAGCCACCACTGTCTCACTTGGGAGTACTGTGTGGCTTCCTAAGTTGTCCCCGTCTTGCTCCCCTACAATCTGCTGTCAAAACTCCCTACTCCCCTACATTCTATTCTCAAAACAGAAGCTACAGTGATTCTTTCAAAACAGAAGTCAAATCATGTACTTCTCTGCTCAAAACCTTCCAATGGCTTCCCATCTCCCTTAATAAAAGCCACAGTCCTTACAATGCCCTTTAAGTCCCTACACAATTTGGCATCTTGTTACCTCTGACCTCATTTCCTACTTTTCCCCTCCCGTCCTCTGCTTCTGCCACTCCGGCCTCCTTTCTGTTCTTACAATGTAGTAGGCATCCTCTTGCCTCAGAATTTTTGCACTTGCCACTCTGTCTACCTGGAAAGTTCTTCTCCCGGATAAAGGACATTTCTTGCTCCCTCGCCTCCTTCAGATCTTTGCTCAAAGTTTGCTTCTTAGTGCTCCCCCTTGTCCTATTTAAACAGAAATCTCTTTCCCTATCCTCAGCACCACTTTCCCTGCACCGCTTCATTTTTTCCCCAGAATACCTATCCTACTTGACAGAGTATGTAATTTATCTATTACTTTATTTTCTATCTCCTCTCCCTGAGAACAGGGACTTTCTCCTGCTTTGCTAAGTGTTTGGCACATAGTTGGTATGCAATATTGTTGAGGGTATGAATGCTCTTTATAATGCACTTATTCTCTCGGCCTCATTGTTTAACCAGCACTAGCTTCACGGGAGTTTGGCGTATATCCCTGAAAGAGATGAAACTGACTGAACAGAAACATCGTCCACTCACTCAGACTGTGGCATCTATCTTCGTAAGGGAGCCCAAAGCACAGAGTGGGAATTCTGGAGGTTCAGGTTTCAGCTGCAGCCTTGGTACCAATCAGCCATGGCTGGCAAATCATTTTCCTTTCTGGCCCTGAATCTCCTCATCTGCCAAGTGGAGATCGTTGCTTTGAATGATGTCCCGGGACTTCTGAGAACGTAAAGTGAAAGAGGAAGAGCTGAGTCGGGAATGATGGCCTCACTAACGTCCGTATCACACACAAAGACGTACTTACCCGGCACTTTATACTTTTTAAAGGCAACGAACAGACCTGAATTCAAACCACAGGGTTCTGTTAGGGACCTCGGAACGCAGTTTTGCTGTTAAGCCCCTAGGCATACCAGTGATGTGACAGTGAAAGCTGTTGATGTCAGCCTATTCTTTTACGTGTGAACTGTTTTCTTTCAATATCCTTGAACAAACCAGCGAACAGTCAGGGCCACGGATGCCCAGCTCCCATGGGAGTTGTTTCCTAACCACTTCCGTGTATGTGTGGTTGGTTAGCGTCCCCTCAGCCCATCTGTAACCCAGAAGGTTGATTTTCTCACAGTAACATGTGGTAACAATTGGCTCACGTTTATTTTGGATTCAGTGACATATCGTTAATTTACACAAAGCAGTAGTACAACGCCTGGCATATCTTACAGCCTCCATAAGTGCTTTCTATAAATGGAGCATGTATTGACCTTCTAGTCCCAACTGCAGTCCTTCCACCATTTTACTACCGACAGTTGAGGATCTGAAACAGTATGGATTTCTCTACTTGGTTTCAAAAGCTTCCGCAACGTATGGAAAGCAGAGTTTCAAAGAGATATTTGACCACCCATGTTCATAGCAGCATTACTCACAATAGCCAAAAGGTAGAAGTCTCCTAAGTGTCCATCATGGTATGTACACACAACGGAATATTATTCAGCCTTAAAAAGGAAGGAAATTCTGACACATGCTATAACACGGAGAAACACTGAAGACATTATGCTAAATGAAATACGCCAGTTGCACAAAGACAATTACTATATGATTCCACTCATATGAAGCACCTGAGTAGTCAAATCGACAAAAAGTAGAACGGTTGCCAAGAGCTGGCAAAAGAGGCTTAGGAGAAGTTGTTTAATGGCTATAGAATTCCACTTTTGTAAGAGGAAAAGAGTTCCTGAGATGGCTGCACAGCAATGCAAACGTACTTAACTCTACTGAAGGGTACACTTAAAAGTGGTTAAGATGGTAAATTTTATGTTATGTGTATTTTACCTCTATTAAAAATTTTTTTAAAATCTCCATCCTATTTATCAAACCTGACTTTCCAGTCCTGTGGTTGGTCTTTTCCCCCCATTTCAGTTAGACTGCTGTCTTCAGTGAACTCCCAGTGTAACACCCACTCCCTCTCGAGCCTTTGTCCTACGGTGTTTCTTCTCTGCAATGCTCTTTCACCGTTACCGTCCAGTTCCAAAAAGTTGCTTGTGCTTTCGCCCGAAAGATCGGTTATCTTTTCCAGATCAAACCAGGAGTCACAGCCTCCAGGTCGTCCCTCCTCTTTGAGACCACACTCCTCTCCCTTTCCTGCACCAGAGAGGGGCCTACACCGGCTCTGTTTAATGCGGTGGCTGAGTCTCTCCAACTATCTCTTCTACGCGCGAGCATCAGGGGCAGCATGTCAGTTCTCCTCCCGCATCCCGCGCCCAACACACATGCACGCCAGCAGCACGGAGCTCGGCGCACAGGGGCTCCAGGGACAACTCGATGGTCCGCACGTCGAGATGGAGGAAGAGCGGTCTCCCCGAGGCCGCGAATAATCTCACACAAAAGCTTTCCACGGCAAATTCCCGCGAGCGCACGGGCCTGACGCGGCAACTGTGGTCCTTCAGCATCCTTTAAGGCGGCCCCGTCACTCGCACCGTTTTCTACCCTGGGAAACCTTTCCCCTCACAGCATCCGAGAGAAAAGCGAGCGGGAGGACGGAAGCAGCGCTTTTTGTGGAGATCCTCAAGGAAGAAACAGACTCCAGCCGGCCGCCTCGAGGACCTCCGAGGCCTACACGGGCCCGCTCCGCTTGAAAAGGGGCAAAAAACCGTTAAAAATGTGTGTTTCCGGCCGAAGCGTCCGCTGCTACTTCAGATAGGAAGGGAGAACGGAGGCCAGCGAGGGACGGGAAGCCGCAGGACACAATTTCCTTCATTCAAATCGCTCGATGGGGGGGCGGGGGGGCGGGGGGTGGGGGTGGGACCACGAGTAACCCGGAAGTGAAAGTCGGCTGCCTTCAGGTATTAGAGCCCGGACCGAAGGAGTTTCCGGCCAGACTTTTACCCAGGCTTTCCTGGTTCCACCCTAGCTCTCCTCAGCACACTCCCGACTTTCTGGTGCTCTACTGCCGTGGCGGCTTAGATCCGATCCTCCTTGCCCAGCCTGAGTTTTGCCGCAACTCCCCAGAAGGCCCTACTGAACCTTGGCCACCCTTGTCTGAAATAACCTTTACCCTACGGGTCCCCATCAGGGTCATCTGACGTTTGCCAGGAGGGGAAAGCTCCCGGGATTTGTATGTCCCGAATCGCAGTTCGGCCCGGCCGGGGCCTGCGCGGGGCGTTACCATAGAGAGGGAGCCGCCTCTCTGGTCCCGGTTTACACTCTCTATGGTACAGCCGGCTCGTTGGCGGTAAGGGGAGAAAGGGAGACCGCAGTGCGCAGGCGCTCGCGGCTGCTTTTTTTTTTTTTTTTTTAATCCCCGCACCGAGCGCTTAACCTCATTGGGGTGGAGGAGAAGGCGGCGGCTGTCTGGTTCGCAGCGGCAACGGTAGCGAATGATACGGCTGTAAGTACCGGGTTATGGTGAGGAGATTTAGGCCCCGGGCCCCTGCCCCCTCCCTCGCAAGTGGCGGGCGCCGAATTTGGGTGGCGGCGACTTGCAGCGCTGTCACCGGCTCTCGGGTGCACTTTGGGGGAGGGGGCGGCCCTTAGGTGGGAGCCGGCTGAGGGGCGGGATGGGAGGGTTGTTTATCCAACCAGTCGGTCGCTGATCCCAGGCTGCTTTGCGGGGGGGGGGGGGGGGCGGGGGGTCAGCCCGGCTTTGTGTCCCCCTCCCTGTTCCTCTCCGAGAGCCCACCCCCGCCCCCTCCGTGACCGGAGGCTCCGGCCGGGTAGGAGACGCCGGCGGAGCCCGAGTGGCGTTTGAAAAGAGCCCGAGATTGCAAGGGGAGGCGGCGAGGGAGCGAAGCCCACGGCAAGCAATCCTGGGCGAGGGCCGGGTGTGGAGAAAGATCCAGAGGGAAGGGGTGCCGGGGAGGCGGGCGGCCGGGTCTCCGAGCCTCCGAGCCTGCCAGACAAAAGCGGAGCGAGCGGCGCCGAGCCCAGCCGCCGGCAGGGCGGCCTCGGGGGTCCCCCCGGTCCCTGCGGCCGCAGAGAGCTGCTTTCGGAAGCTGGGAAAGCGGACGAGTGCCGAGTTAAGCCTTGTGCAGCCTCCTCAAGTTGCCTTTGTTGTGCT
>NW_025793756.1:0-3523 GCF_021613505.1 Equus quagga | reverse complement strand
ACTTCCCAGCCTCCAGAACTGTGAGGAATTCTGTTGTTTATGAGCCATCCAGTCTGTAAGCGTGTGTCCTGTGTTAGCAGCCCAAATGAACGAAGACACATGCACTGCTGGTAAGAGTATGAATCATTGCAGCCTTTTAGAAATGTAGTTTGACCATCTCTGGAATGTATTTAATCCTCTGTGATTTTGTCCTGACCAAATAAGGGTGTGAATAAAGATCTAGCTATAAGCATATTTATTTCATATTTGTTCATAATAGCAAAAGTTGGAAATAATATACTACTATTCAGATATTGTATTTAGACTCAGTTTGATGGAAAACTATGCTACCATTAAGATAAAAATGTAGAATAATATTTAAAGACGTGAAGGAACATTTACAAAAACCTAAATTTAAAAAACACTTTGAAGATATTACATTGCTCTTTTTAATTTTAAAAGTATATATAGTACATATCTTTGCAGATGTAATTATATATAATTTGCATATATATGCATAGAAGTAGCCTATATATTTAAATATATAATAGTGGGTATCGTAGAGTGGGGTTTTAACTGTTTTTAATTTTGTTCTTTTTCCTTATCTCTATTCTTTACAATCCATATATATTCTTTGTATAGAAAAATGCTAGGTGTGTACAATTCACTTTCAATTAAATTCATTTATTGGACTTTATTCTCAAGAATAGATGTGGAAGAGGGCACAAATTAATCTACAAGGATTCATCTAACACTATTTTTGGTAGCGTTAAAATGAACATACCCTAAATTCCTAACATAAAGTCGTACAAAACGCTAGGAAAAATTTTTACCCAAAAAAGTATGACCTCATTCTTGGTTGAAATCTCTCTCCATCTCTTTCTCTGTCTCTCTCTGTCTCTCTCTGTCTCTCTCTGTCTCTCTCTCTCTCTCTCACACACACACACACACACACACTTATAACAAAGCATGGGCTTATCTGTCAGAGAGATTTATTTTTATGCTATATATACACCACGGCGTGAATAGTGATTATCTCTGTCATGGAATTCCATCTAGTTTAGGGGTTTTGTTTGTTTGTTTGTTGGCCTTTTTTCTTACCCGTTGAATAAAAGGTTATTTATTGATCATCTACTGATGTAATGAACAGCATTACTTCTGTGTAAGGGGGGAAAAGGTTGTTAACGAAAAACTTGCATCCTTTTGGATTCATGTTTATCTACAGCCAAAGAAAAAGCTTTTTTGTCTTCCTTTTTCTTTTCATTTAAACGTCGAAACAGCCACGCACGTTTGCAACTCTCAGCGAGACGGAAAGGCAACTCTGGAGCCCAAGAGGAGACGTTGCGCGCAGGCGCCATGCTTTTGCAGAGCATGCTGGGAAATGTAGTTCCAGTTGGCCGCATGAGCAGGCGCACTTCCTGGCTTCAGGTGTTGAGGATACCCTGGCTGTGTTCTTAATTTTTCAGTGGAGCCGGTTAGTTTGTTATGTCCCCTGCACTTGCATCTGGGTGGCAGTTGGGGAGGTTGCTCCCCTCAAGGGACGAGGCGTGGCGAGAGGGGCATGAGAGAGTGCACTGGCCCAGCTTAGTGGCAGGGGCGGAAGAAAGGCGGAGATTAGGAAGTTGAGGTTTGATGTTTACTTCGCCTTGGAGTCACGTGCAGAGTATTGGTCTGGACCCCGCATCCCGGTTGTGCAGGCCTACGACTGTCTCTGGGTTATGAGGAGGCAGAGCCTAGCTGTGCATCCAGCCTTAAGGGAGAGGAGTTTGGACTCCCACTTCGGGGTTGAGGGTTAGGCAAACAGCTTGGGGCTTTGGGGGCTTTGGCTATGATGGGATCTATAGGGCAGACAAATACAAAAGGACACTCCAGACCCGGGCAGGGAATTGCAGGAAAATTGATGTAGAAGCTCAGTGGCCCTAGAATTTAGGTTTCCTGACACCCAGTCCTTTGCTCTTTCCTCTGGAATGTACCTCCTCTAGAGGTAGTTCTGTGTTTTGTTTTGTTGGTAAATTTTTGAAGCCTCTTGTGTAAAGAGCTGTGGCATTGATTCCCTACTTTCTGTGGGTTTTAAACAGCAGTTGACTTGTTCTTTGAGTTGGCATTTGTGAATGCACTTTCAACAAGTTAAAATGCTTTACAATTATTATTATTATTAATAAACAAGGAGGGGGACGGTGTACTAGATGTCACCCATCTTGGGAGAGCCAGAGTTTTGGGGTTAACTCTGTGTCTGGATTGCCAGATTGGAGCTGTGTCCCTGGACACTGCAGTGACCGTAGAGACAGCAATGTCAGTGGCCTTTCCCTTTTGTACTTGGCTGGGAAGAAATCTGTTCCTAGACTCGTTCTGACCTTATTTTTAGGGAGGGTGTGAGTTACATCCAGGGAGTCAGACAGGGTCCCCATAAAGGCAATCCTGATTTCTCAGGACCCCTTTTCTTCTTTAGCTCTGTCTTCTGAAGTCTCTACTTGATTAGATGAGATGGCAAGAAGGAGGACCTGACCACTGGCCCCTTACTACCTTGTTTTTTGTGAGCAAAACTTTTCAAGGCTTTTGTACCTTAAGCTGGGTTTACTTTCTAAAGTTAACACCTGAAGTTTGGAAAGTCATGTGGAGTTAAATATGTCTTGAAATTCTCTTAAACTGTTCATAATTTACATGTATACCACTATGCAACAATATATATATGAGTGTTCCGAAATGTATTCTTCAAACATTAAAATATCTCTTAGCATGGCAAGATGCTCACTTATGAGAGGCATGTAAGAGTTGAGGAATTGAGGAAACAGCAGACTCTCCCATCTCACACTTCACTCCAGATAGCGTACTTTCTTGAGCCTTTTTGGCAGATTTGTACACTTGGAACATACAAGTTGGTCTGTACTGCAACTCTGCTTTATTTTTTCTTTCCTGAAATATCATCTCTGTGTCCAGAGGGAGGAAAGATTTTCCTTCTTTCATTCATTGACTAAATCTTGAGAGCCAGCTTTTTGCCAGGTAAGGGCTGAGGCTCTGAGGTTACAGCAATGAACAAAACAATGAACAAGTACAGCAATGAGAAAGTCCCTGTCTCCGTGGAACTGACGGTCTGGGATGAGCACACAGGTGATAAACAGATAAATATAGAGTGTGTCAGATGGTGACTAGAGGAGGAAACTGCACTAGAGAAATGGGGTTAAGGAGGGCCTGGGACAGCTGTTATTTCCTATAGGGGTTCAGGGAAGGCTTCCCTGGTGGTGTGACATTGAGTAGAGACTTGAAACTGAGGAGGTGAGCTTTTCAGATATCTGGTGGTGGGGGAATTTCCCAGGTAGAGGGAGCAGCATGAACAAAGGCTCCAAGGTGCACATGTGCTCAGCCTGTGTAGGGAGCATCAAGAAGACCATTGTGGACAGAGGGGTGAGTGACACAGCATAGTCGCAGTTGAGGTGAGAGGGTGAGAAAGGTCCAGATCACACAGGGCCGTGTAGGCCACTACAAGGAGTTTGGTTTTCACTCTGAGTGAGAAGGGAAGCCATAGGAAGGTGGTTGTAGTTGTTAT
>NW_025793755.1:0-9980 GCF_021613505.1 Equus quagga | reverse complement strand
CTTATCTTGAAGTCTGTTTTGTCTGATATAAGTATTGTGACACCTGCTTTCTTTTGTTTGTCATTAGCTTGGAGTATCGTCTTCCATCCCTTCACTCTGAGCCTGTGTTTGTCATTGGAGCTGAGATGTGTTTCCTGGAGGCAACAAATTGTTGAGTCTTATTCTTTAATCCATCCTGCCACTCTGTGTCTTTTTATTGGAGAATTCAATCCATTTATGTTTAGGGTGATTTTCGATATATTAGGGCTTAATGCTGCCATTTTATCACTCGTTTTGCAGTTCTGCTGCATTTCCTTTGTTTCTCGTCCTGTGTATTTTGGTCTACCAATTGAGTTATGTAGTTTTTTATGTTGTGTTTCTTTGTTTTCTCCTTATTTATTATTTGTGTGTCTGTTCTGCTTTTCTGTTTAGTGGTTACCATGAGGTTTGTATTCAAAGTCTCATAGATGAGATAGTCCATTTTCTGATGACCTCTAATTTCCTTAGACCAAGCCAGTTCAGTCCCTTTCCTCTTCCTCTCCTAAGTTATTTTTGTCATATCTGATTCCATCTTTTGTTGTGAGTTTGTGATTAAAATGGCAAGGTTATCTTTGTTTTTGGTGTTTTCCTTCCCTTTATCTTTAATGCCATTCTTGAGTATTTGCTAACCTGTTCTCATGTATAGCTACAATTTTCTGATTTTGTCTACCTATGTATCTCCTTACTCTGTGCTTTATAACTTCTTTTTCCCTTTTTTTTTTCAGGTATGAGAGCCTTCTTGAGGATTTCTTGTAGGGGGTGGGTCTTGTGGCTTATGAACTCCCTTAGGTTTTGTTTATCTGGGAAAGTTTTTATTTCTCTACATCATATCTGAAGGATATTTTCACTGGACAGAGTATTCTTGGCTGAAAGTTTTTGTCCTTCAAAGATTTGAATATGTCATTCCAGTCTCTCCTAGCCTGTAAAGTTTCTGCAGAGAAATCTGCTGAAAGCCTGATGGGGGTTCCTTTGCAGGTTATTTTCTTCTTCCTTGCTGCCCTTAGTATTTTTTCTTTGTCATTCACTTTTGCCAGTTTCGCTACTATATGCCTTGCAGTAGGTCTTTTTACATTGACATATTTAGGAGATCTGGTAGCCTCATCCACGTGGATTTCCTTCTCCTTCCCTAAGTTTGGGAAGTTCTCTGCTGTTATTTCTTTGAACAAGCTTTCTGCTCCTTTCTCCTTCTCTTTCCTTCTTGAACACCTATAATTCTTAGGTTGCATTTCCTAATTGAGTCAGATATATCTCAGAGACTTTCTTCATTTCTTTTTAGTCTTAATTCTCTCTCCTCCTCTATTTGGAGCATTTCAACATGTCTATCTTCGATTATGCTGATACTCTCCTCTGTGATGTCTGCTGGAGTGTTCAGGGAATCCGTATTTTGTTTTATTTCTTCCATTGTGTCTTTCATCTCTACTATTTCTGATTGATTCTTCTTCATAGTTTTAATCTCTTTTGTGAAGTAGTTCTTCCCAAATGCATTGAATTGTTTCTCTACATTCTCTTTTACCCCATTGAAGTTTTTGATGATAGCTATTTTGAATTCATTGTCACTTAGATTACATATTTCTGTGTCCTCAGGACTGATTTCTGGGTGGTTGACATTTACTCTCTGGTCTGGAGCTCTAATGTAATGTTTTATATTGCTTGAGGGCGTGGCTCTGTTCTTTCACATCCTGGCATTATTTGGTTGCAGTTACAATCTATCGCCACTGGGTGGGGGTCAAGAGCCGTGTATTCTGAGCCCTCCGCTTTCAGCTGAGATCCCAGGAGCTGGAGCTGGCATTGGTGGTGGTGGGGGGTGGGGGGTGCTTTCTCGTGCGTGCTCTTGGGGTTTTCTCTCTCTGCTCTGTCTGCTCTCCTGGGGTGCTGGCTTGATAAGGTCGCCCCCTGTGAGAGCTTTTGCCCCAGTAGAGGGCTTCCCTCTAGGCTGCAAGGGCCCTCAGGGACCTTTGATGTTCCCGCAAAGGAATGTCACCTCCCCCTTCCCTCCTTCACGGAACCTCCCACAGTCCCAGGTCCCAGTCTTTCGGGGAGGGAGCAAAGTTTTCTCTTACCCCATTCCACCTCCTCTTAGGGGGGCGCCAGTCTTTCTGCCCTCCATCGTATGGCTATGTGGATCTCTCAGATGTCTTTTGTGTTGTGTTTGGATGTCCTCTGTTGGAGTGTGAATGTCTTTTTCTTGTGTGGTGGAGGGGAGAGGTTACTGGGGAAGCTCACTCTGCCATGATGCTGATGTCACTCTGGGAACTTTAATTTTTAATAAATTGAACAGGGAAGAGGCTCACTTGATACAGAAAATTAAAATTAGATGTCTATCTCACACCCCCTACAATTCAGATGGATTTCTGATCCGAAAGTATGTACACAAGTGAAAGAAAAAATATACGATTGTAGAAGATAATGTTGGAGGTCATGTTTGTTATCTTAGGGCAGGAAGGCAATTCTTAAATGTGATCCCAGAGCATAAGTGAGAGATAGGAAAATACTGGGCTTAACCACCCCAGAGAAACACTCCCACAGCCTGGTGGTATTTAGCGGGGTTGAGTATCCGTGTATCCGATGACAGGTGGATCCCAGCCCTGGGTAGGTACCCCAGAGAAACACTTCTACAGATGCCGCAGAGCAAGGATATTACTCCCAGTGTTTTCCGTGGTAGCAAAGAGCTCCCAA
This sequence comes from Equus quagga, assembly GCF_021613505.1. NCBI lineage: Eukaryota > Metazoa > Chordata > Mammalia > Perissodactyla > Equidae > Equus > Equus quagga. The sequence continues at coordinate 7,286 of NW_025793755.1, read as the reverse complement.
AAGGGCAATGGACGCCTGCAAAGTGTGTTACAAATACAATGAGCACTCTTCGGGGCCAGAAATAGTGCATTTTCATGTAGCCGTGCAAATCAATCTCAGAAACACCAGATTTGCTAAAAACAAGTGAAGAAGCAGAACTAACTTTGTAATCATCATGAATGTAAATAAGTGTAGACACTGGAAAAATACTACATATTTGTCATGATTCTATGCACGTATATGTAAATAAATTAACAGAAGATGGGTTGGAAAGATATGCACAAGGATGGGGTCCTCTCCTGGGGTGGATGATGGGGTTGGGATGACGATGACGAAGGAGAAAATGTAAATAACAAGACAGGGAGGATTCATTAACTGACGGTTACGATGCACACAATTCTCGGCACGTATGTGATGCATAAATATGTCTCTATTTGGATGTCTATGGATGCACGTATTAATTTACAAAAAGATGTGTGATTCTTTTACAACCACAGAGGTTAAGTCCATATGTACTCAGTGAAGAGTAAGAACCCTATAGAGATCAAAGTGAGGTCTTGCCTTCTCCCTTCTCACCTCGTCCAATCTGGAAGAGGTAACCGCTGTTCATGGCTGGAAGATGCGTGTGCTTCAGCCTCCTGTGCTGCCGTGGGAGCTGCGGGGCATCTCACTGTTCAACGTGCTTGTTTCCACCTCATTCTTTTAAGCAGCGGCCACACAGGTGCTGTATTGGTCAACGTCTTTTGTTTCTTCATTTCTAACCACTGGGGAATTTTCTAGCGGCCTTTCTGTGGTTGGTTTCCAGCTTGTTTCCACTGCGGACACAAAGCATGCTCTTTCTGGCTTCTGCCCTTTGAATTTGTTGAGACTTACTTTCTGGCCAGGCTTTGTTAACTTTCGTCAGTGTTCCACATGTGCTTAAACAGCATACGTACTCTGTAGCTGGTGGTGCACCGCTCTCTATGTAAGTCATTTTGGGTGAGTTCGTTAATTTTGAGGTTCAGATACTCCAAATCTGCTTGATATTTTTTTGTCTGCTGGTGTGTAAACTAATGGGCTAAGAATGCTAAAATCCTTCACTTCCACTATGAATACGGTTTTCGCCCTGTAGTTGGTCACACTTTGAGGCCATTTCTTCACGTGCACACAAAATTCAGATGGTTAGAACTCTTAGTTTGTGGAAGTGAGACTCTTTATCTCTAGAAATTCCTTTGGGTTTTATATTTTTTTTGCCCAGGATTACTAGAGCTTTCTCTGCATGTTATGTCCTTTTCCATCCTTTTATTTTTAACCTTTCTATATCCTTATGTTTAAATGTGGCTTTTGAATTTACGTGTAGTTGGGTTTTTAAAAATCGAGTGTAGCAATCTTTTTATTTAAACTAGCCTGTGGTGTCCTCTTCCTTTTAGTGTAATTTCTGGCACATGTGGGGTTTCAGTGTACACTTTATCTTGGATGTAACATTGCATCATCAGGTCTGTTTCTTTTCTCTCTTTCCCTGCATTCTTTTGGATCAATTTGTGCTTTTCCTGAATCCATTTCTCCCTGGAAGGTGTGACCGTCACCCACAGCTCTGGCTTCTCCTCTGGGGACTCCGACTACACATCTGTTGGGTCTTCTTGGCCTGTTTTCAGTATTTGTCACTTTCTCTGGAATCCTCTTCTCTCTTTCTTCATTTCTTTTTGACTTTCAAAATTTGTTGTGCTCATCAGCTCTCACGTTCCTTCCATTTCAGTCTTTATTTCCAAAATGATTTTTTCCTCTAATTTTCCCTGAAGTGCTGTCACCTCGTTTCTCAAATATTCTATTTCGGACCCATGTTATTCGTGTATGTCTCCTGTAATTTCTTCTCATTGTTTGCTGGCTTGTTTTGACGTGACCGGCTACGTTTTGGCCTGTTTTACTGCATGCCTCTCTGCTGTGCATTCATGGCCCCTGAGGATTCACTGAGGGCCATGCGCCCACTGCCCACCGGAGGGAGGAAGACCCTCCCAGTCTCCTGTGCTGAGCTCCAGCTGTGTGCTGTGCTTCTCCAGCCAGCACCTGCTGGCTCTTGAGGTTCCCCTGTCTTCAGTCTGTCACCTGTCCCCTTGCTTTCTCCTTCATAGAGGCCAATACATGAGGACTTGTGGTTCTCGGAAACTTGTGGTTTGGGGTCAACCTGGTTTATTATAAATTTCAACCATGAATTTTTGGTTTTGCTTTAGTTGCTTTGTCTGGTTTTATGTGGGGATAGACGGGTATGCAAAAACTCCACTTCCCCCACTCTGCCACCTTTCCAGAATTCCCCTATTTGAATTTTTGACCAAAACATCTTAAACAATATTTTCTTTCCACATCATCAAATAAGCAATGACCACATGCCCTACTAAGATGAAACCTCTGGCACTTTCATTCCCTCTCCTCATCTCCGAAATGAAATTGATATCATATATGATTTTGTTTCTAGATTGTTTCCTTTTTTTTCCTTTCATTGTCTCTCTCTCACCTTAGGAATCCTTTCTTCATAATTACGTTAGAGTTCCCCACCCTGTTATCAAGAGTTACTTAGGTTTTGCCATAGGTTTTATTGGAATTCGTTGCTCGCCTATGTTTCTGCATATTTATTTCCCTCTATCTTTCGTTCAGTGTCCATTTGGCTGGAGGACTTCCTCCAGTAACGTTTGTCCTCTCCTCCCAGAAGTGGTGTCATTTCTCAAACCTTGCACATGTGACTTGTTCTGAGAATGGTCTTAATCCGGTGGCATGCCAGCAAGAAGGAGTTTTACTTTCCGCAGATTTCCCCCCAAATTCTCCACATTGAACGTGCCCTTCCTATCAGGAGACTGGCCTCTTGTGGCACTATGGGCAGTGCTGTAGCTTTCTGATGACTCTCCAGGTCAAATTCTAAACTTCTAATTTTGCATTTGAGTCACAGGTGGACTGTGGCTCCATGGGTGGCATCCTGGTGTTTCACTTCTCCCTCGCTGACTCAGCCTGCTCTGGGTCCTTCCAAGGATCAGCGTTACTGGACTGGGACCTGGGAGGAGAGAAGGGAGGGAGACCACGTGTCTCTAACTCAGCTGGGTGTGCACACCAGGTCCCTGTTCGGTTGGTTGTCAGTCAGAACCTGTCTGCCCGTCACTGCCTCCTGTGGCGGACACCCAGTGCCCACCCCCCGGGCCGAGCCCGTGCATCCTGAAAGCAGAGACGGTGAAGGTGTTTGGTGTCCGCTGGGAAGATAGAAGCCCGTGGATGGTTCTCTGGGAACGCACCAGGCATTCTGCCACGGATCTCCCAGCATTGCTGACGGCTCCAAAAGCACATTTACGAGGAAGTGGCTCATTTGTCACCACACAGGAAAGCAGTTGAAAAGAAAGAATTGCACCAAGTACACAGTTGGCTTACAGAGGCAGGAGAAGTTTTATTAAGGGGAAATTCAGTTGTTCTTTTTTTAAACAGATGAAGTTGGAGGTAACAGGAGGAAGGAAACTTGCAGGGAGAGGTGGGTCGTGGGAAGGAGGGCACAGCCCAGAAGGGTCCAGGTCCAATGGCCGAGACGCCAGGTTACAAGAGTCCTCAGCAGTCACACAGAAACACGGCCTTGCAGGGTTGGAACTTGCGTCTTAGCCAGTCCGGGAAGGGGCAGAAAATGATGCACACATGAGTTGTGAAGGCCAATTGCAGAAGCCAGCTGGCACCTGCTTCTAGGTGGAGGCATCTCCGGCATCTAGGAAATTTACTTCTCCTGAGCGAGGAGGATAAACACAGGTTCCAGAAGGAGAGCTGAGCCGTGGAGGGAGACGTGCGTGTGAATGAAGAGTAGACGGTTGTGGGAGGATGGGGAAAAGAGCTGATTTAGGAAAAAGAGAAGACTATGGGTTTCACCAAACCTTGAGAAACCGAAGGTCTGGGTTCAGGGCCTCAGATCTTGCACTGGCAGCAAACGGGGACACAGCAGCTGGACTGGGAGCAGCAGGGCTTGCAGCAGCTGGACTGGGAGCAGCACACAGGGACACAGCAGCTGGACTGGGAGCAGCAGGGCTTGCAGCAGCTGGACTGGGAGCAGCAAACGGGGACACAGCAGCTGGACTGGGAGCAGCCACAGGAGCCACAGCCCCCCTTGGAGCCCCCACAGGAGCCACAGCCCCCCTTGCAGCCCCCACAGGAGCCACAGCCCCCTTTGCCACAGCTCGAGCAGGAACAGGCTGGCACACAGCAGCACACGGGCTTGCAGCAGCACACGGGCACACAGCAGCTGGAGCCACAGCCCCCACAGCTGGAGCCACAGCCCCCACAGCTGGAGCCGCAGCCCCCACAGCTGGAGCCACAGCCTCTGGAACAACCACAGCAGCCCATGGTTCTGGTGAGTTGAGGGTGGAGCAGGTCAGAGGAGCAGGTAGAGAAGGGAGGGTCAGGTGTGGAGTCCCCTTGGCCTGGAGCCCTTTATACACCTGTCCAGGGTCAGGTGTGATGCTGGGCACATGGTCACTTCCTGGTTCCTGTTTGTGCCATGTTTAGGACCTCTTCCTCCTTGTTTTCCTCTCGTATCAGCCCCTGGTGTAAGGTCCTCTTGCCGTTAGCTGCTCTGGGTCACTCCTCAGGACCCCGCTTTCTTGCTGAATCCGTATCCAAACTTGAGGGAGGTACCTGAGGGTCCAGCCCATTTACCTTAACTACAGAGTCTCATTGATTAGAAAATGATGTATTTCAGCTGTACAAAGGATATGGGTAATAATATATCAAATAAACCTGTAAAAAACACCCAAGCTATGAAAAAAATCCCAACAATCGATGAAGCCCCCTTCATGCATTTCTCTGTGATATTTCCCTCCCACCCTGGATAGATTCCTGAACTTGGAATTCATCACTACCACACAGTCTTTACATTCTTACTAAATATGTATGTTTTTAAAACATATTATTTGCATGCTTTAAACTTTAGTTGGTAATACAGTATATTTCTCCTTCTGAAAATTGTTTTCAAAAAAACCAGTGTTATATTAAGAGATTTCTCAAGGTGATACATATGGCGCTAGTTTACCCATTTTCTTATTTTTTGTGTCTAGGTTCCTAAATAAGATCGCTCCGTGGTTTTCGTTTCTCCTGGGCTCCCCCTCCTTGGCATCAAGCCCCTTCTAGCCTCGTAATTGACGAGGTGGGCCTGTCCCTTTTCTCCACGCTACAACGTTTGTACACATCAGGAATTGTTCATTCCTTGACCATTTGGGGGAGCCTGTCAGTGAGGGGGTCCAGGTGGAGGCAGTGAGTGTGGGAGGGCGAAGTCTGACTCCGCCACTTTACGTGGGGGATACAGCCCTGGTGCTTTTTCTGTTTCTGCTCAAGATGAGATGTCATTTCACCCATGCTTTTGGATTTGTTGGCAGACCCCTTTCCGCAGCAGCCCCTATTTCCAGAGCTGCGATGTGTGTGGCTGGGGAGTGTCCTCTTCTCCGTGTACACCTTGTCCTTTTCTGATCAGTGTCACTAGATGCTGTCCACTTCCGCCCTCCTCAGAGGACAGCCTCGGGTCTCGTTCATCTTCTTTATTGTCTGTTTTCAAACCTGTTTTATTTGTTTTTTGCTCTTGTCTTTACTTATTTCCTCCTGCTCTATTATTTTTCTCTGTTCCTCTTACACGTTCTTAATATGGACACGTTGCTCGTTCATCTCCAATCTTCCTTTTTCTGGCACAGGCGTTTAGGGCTGCACGTTATTTTAAGGTGGAGTTTTTGTTTGATAGCCCCTGTTTTTATACATAGTATTCTCATTTTTGGTCAAGTCTAACTATTTTCTAATTTGTCTTCTGATTTTATATTTGGCCGTGAGTTTGCTACCCGTGTTTGAAACGTTCCAAACGGTCGGGGGTTTGCATTGATCCTGTGGACTGACTTCTAGCAGGATGTGCCGCCATCTGAGCAGAGGCTTCGAGGTCTGAACTCTGTCGAGACTCCCCCGGGAGCTGGCACGTGCGAAAGATGTGTAAACGGCCCGTCTGTGTTAAGACCTGTGTGTTCTGCAGGCTCTGTACACACTCTCCATCACCTACGGTGTCCTGGAAACACTCTGAATCCTTAGGAACTTTTGTTTGCTCTACCATCAGTTACTAACATAAGCGTGCTAAAATCCTCCGACTGTGATTTGGGAGTTTTAAATTTCTTGTAATTCTTCCAGGGTCTTTTCCCTAGTGGAATTCAAGGCTCTTTTAAGAGGCCCACACGATTTGGAAGCGTCCTGTCCTCCCGGCTAATTGCTATCCAACGTTGTTTATCTCCTGCCCCTAGTCACACCTCGAGGTGCCTTCTGAGGCTGACGTGTTCCTTCCAGTGGTTGTGGCTGGTGTCCCTGCCCACCCAGGTTCTCGCAGCCTCCTGTGTCCTTCTGTTTTAGGGTTGTCTCTCGTGACTGGATGAGCCGCTTAAAAACGCCCATATTTGGGGGTTTCTGTCCTTTGTCGGCTGAATGCACTAGACCACTATGATTTCTGACTTAGGCTTGTTCCTACCATCCTCCGCACATAACTGTCCTATTTCAATGCCTTCTTCCCACCCCCTCCTTCCTGGGGTTTTTAAAGATTCTTCTTTTTTTTTTTTTTTTGCCTTGACTGATCTAGAAGTAATACACTATCTTCCCTGTTTCAGTGACAACCGTATACTTTTCACACGTAATTTAGAGGAAACACTGTCTGGATGTGACTGACATCTCCCCCTGCCCCACAGAAGGATGTGAGGGACTCAGGACCAGCCTGCTCTGCGTGCTCCAGGTTGTGCGTGGTGTTCTTGGGGTCTTGGCTCCGCCTTGTTTTTCTGTTCCCTCATTGCTCATCATCATCCATTTACACAGTGAGTGTTGACCCATACTCACCACATGTCCACCAACAATCTACTCTCTCCTTCCTCCCCTTCCTCCTCCCTCCTGGGCTCACTTTCCTTCTTCCTGAAGGACGTCCTTGAGAAGTTCCTGTGCTGAGGTCCCTTACTTTTATTATGTTATTGTTAATGTCTTTTGGGTTTGTTAATAGTTGCTTTCTGTGCTTTGGTGCTCCTGTCTTGGGTGCACAGATATTTATAAGTGTAATGCCTTCTTGCTGGAGTGTCCCTTTAATCATTATATATTGCCCCTCTTTGTCTCTCTTTACCTGTCTTATCTTGAAGTCTGTTTTGTCTGATATAAGTATTGTGACACCTGCTTTCTTTTGTTTGTCATTAGCTTGGAGTATCGTCTTCCATCCCTTCACTCTGAGCCTGTGTTTGTCATTGGAGCTGAGATGTGTTTCCTGGAGGCAACAAATTGTTGAGTCTTATTCTTTAATCCATCCTGCCACTCTG
>NW_025793754.1:5586-7998 GCF_021613505.1 Equus quagga | reverse complement strand
TTCCAATCAATTTAACATGACTGGGAAATGAATTATGGTTCATATCTTCTTGCAAACTCTTCTCATCAGATTTGTATTTGCTCTCATTATCAAAGAAACGTTGAGAGAGATTGGAAGACAGTATTCACAGACGGTCTGAGAAATGATGCAGCATCATTAGTTATGATGTAAAACAACATTAAATAGATGGTATCAAAGAAGATCAGAGGCATTTTTCCAACATATAAAGGTTCTGAATTGAACAAGAAGAGATGGTTTCTGGACCTGGACAGGAAGAGAGATGCTTGGACACTGGGAAGAATCTTGCTGTGCTCTGACTGGACAATAAACAAATATCTAAATACCTGCTCTCTACCTGTGATCCTAAATCTCCACTAATAAAGCACTATATCTTACACTGAGTCATGAATTTTGTAATATACTCACTACTCATGTTGTTTATAATTATTAATTCTTTTTACATCAAACTATTTGTATAGTTAGAGCTTCTGTAAAAAATATTTGGGTGGTTCTGCACACCCTAGGGAGGGGACTTGCTTTTAGAGACATCAATTTTGTGATGAATTAATAACACCTTCCCCCAATGACAAAGCATATTTTCATGGAAATTGATAAACTAGTTCTAAAGTTTATATGGATGTGTTCCTGAGTTTCAGTAGCGTTGGTAATATCAACAAAGTGAGAAGAACAGAGATAGATGATTGTATCTACTAGATGTCAGAACATAACATAAAGCTCTGGTTTGTAAACATTTTGTTATATGCCCAGGAATAAAGAATTCTAAAGAACAGAAGAAACGGCCTAGACATAGAATCATCTATCTTTAGAGATATAGTATAAATTTTATAATTTGATAAATGATGAAGGTGAAATTTTAAATCTGTGGAGAAGAATGGATTATTGGATAAATTCCAGAAGGACAAATTGCTGTTTATCTCCCTCGTGCTCATCCCCCCATTTCACACATTTCTTTGTGCCTGTCTCTGTCTCTGTCCTTCTCTCTCTTTTCCGATTTGTAAACTTTTTTGAATTCACCAAACTTTTGCACAAATAACGTGCTTGTTATATTATCTGTTGCAACCATCTTCACACTATTATTTTAGTGTTATCCCTCTCATTTCCTCTAATGGAAGCAAATAATAAAGGATTAAGCAAAGCAGGGCATGGAATAAAGTACAAGATGCTAAGTGTGGTCTAAAGTAGGAACCAGGGTTCCAGGACTCATTCCTGGAGTCCTGCTGCTGACTCATATTTTAATAATATCATCCCCTCCAGGAATGTGATCCATCTCAGATGGTGCTTCTGGGTCAGGAAATCATCTAAAATTTCAATAGAAAACAGAAAATAACCCTCCACCCCCCAAAAAGAAGATAACCCTTGTCCTTTAATACTGTAGGCAATTGAAGTGAAGGTGCTTTGGGCCTTCATTTTCTGATGAGTCACTTCACTTCTGCTTATTTCTGTGAGGGTGATAGACATAAAAATAGGTTGGATACAAGAGTGTATAGACCAACAGATTCCTCGGTATGGATCCTCTCTGAAGGGACCTTATGAGCTTACATTCAAGTTTTCCCTCATGCTTCCCTCCCAATGCCATGTTCCATCAAAGAGACCTGACATTCCTTGTTTTCAAAAAAAGAGAAAGTAAAAAATCCTTTATAATGAGAAATTGTGCTTTTGGTTTTAAAGTCATGGCATATCAAGATCAGTTACTGAGAGGAAAAAATAACATTTTAGATTAATCTGTACATCTTTGTACATTTATAAATAAAATTTTTTATTCATTAACAAGCACTTATTGCTACTCTAGTCCCCCAAAATTCCATGTCCTTATGGATTGATGCTGTGCCTGATTCCAGCATTAGGCTCATGGATTTAAGGCATTTACTCAAAACCTGCCCAGAGACACTACATTCCATCTGAGTACCCACAGTGTTCTTCTCCTGAATATGAAGGGAAATGAAAGCATCTTCAAATAGAAACCCAGGAGCAGTTCAAAAGGAGAAAAACTTAGAAAAACCTCTAATTGGTTGGGGACAAACACTTTAGTAAATCAAACCACAGATAACTGTGTCTTGGAAAGTCATACTGATGGGAAATTTCCAAATCCTGAGGGGGAACTGAGAGGCAATTCTACAGGCTCATGACCTCTCAGAGAAACCTCTTTAAATTCCAGTTGGAAATCAAGGAGGAAACTCTTGCTTTTTTTTTTTTTTTTTTCCCTGAGACTGTGTTGGAGACAGTACTTGAGAAGGAGTGGGCAACATTCTCTACCTCATCTGCCAGAGATGCTCTTCCTCTCTCCTTTAGATGTATAAATAAGAGTTGGAAACGTATGTCATGCTTTGGCCAGCCACTGAATTCACTGTTCTCCCTTAAGAATAGAAGATTGTCATCACCAGAATTTTCAAG
>NW_025793754.1:5406-5576 GCF_021613505.1 Equus quagga | reverse complement strand
TACTCTTAATGAAACACGAGGTTTTATTCATATTTTATTAATTTTCCCACTACTACCCTTTTCCTGTTTTATGGTTCAATCCAGCACAACATGTTCCATTTAGGATAATTACCTTTTAAATGACCTAAAGTCATAAATTTGTGATCATAAACTATGAGGACACTGTACTC
>NW_025793754.1:4364-5396 GCF_021613505.1 Equus quagga | reverse complement strand
TGACTTTCATTAAGGGGCTGCATTTAAACAGAACAAAGGACTCAGAAGGCTTTACCATCTACAGGTGGAGACTGTAGAAAGGCCAATCCTGCTCTAAAGTTCTTGTTATAAAAGAAAAATCTTTGCTTCTTTCCCTGTTGATCCAGTGGGAGGGACTTGGGTGTCGAAACCAGCCTGCTTAAAATTCCAGATGCAGCATCTATTACTTGTTTGGTCTTATCTCTTTAAGCATGAGTTACCTCCCAGTAAAATAGGGATAATAAGACCTACCATGGGCTGTTTCCCACGCACTAAGCCATGAATAATTGCTTTCCTTGTATTATTGAACTTAGTCATAATGATAATACTCTTCGTTAGGTATTGATATGTTTTTATAAACCTCTGTTCTTATTTTTAAATAACGAATGAAGAAAAACACCAACTCAACACATGCGTACTTGTAATCTGTTAGTATTGAGCTAGGCACCTTATCATAGAGCTTTCTCTTTTATAAAAAAACAAATTAATTAATCTTAAAGGCCCAATTCAGTTCAGACATTTAAAGAAATAATTAGGGGAGTAGTCATGATTTTCAATTGCTTCTTTAACTGGGTGTTATTTCTTCTTCTATTTGTAGATACGAGTCTCCTGATCAGGGATGGTGTGCCAGTCATTGTGCTCTGACTCCATGCAATGAAAGGCACCACTAATAAAGTGGCAGCCCTCCTTTCTTCAGAACTTGGATACGACTTTATAATCCTTCTCAACAATTCACTCCAGGAAACCACTATAAAGTGATCAGAGTTGGTGGTTGAGATGAAAACTATTTCTCATCTCTTCCACATGTGAATACCTCCATTCCCCCAAACTGAAACTCTGGCTATTTTAAAGTATTTAATAATTTATCTCCACCTCAATTCTGCCTAACTTCCCAAACCACCTTCCACAATTTTATAATTTTGTTTTCTCAATGATGACAGAAGCACATAAGATAATTTTTTCATATGGATGCCTCCACTTGTAGATGACTATGATACCATAAACTGGTCTGAA
>NW_025793754.1:2893-4264 GCF_021613505.1 Equus quagga | reverse complement strand
TTATATTAAAAAGTGGGATTTTTTGAGGCTGTATACAGAATACTGAGGTAGGCGCATGGTAATTCAAGTGCTGTTTACCTTTACAGATCTATAGATATATAGTATAGCAGTTAATATTCCCACCACAAAGCCCCAACAAATGGCACAGGGAAGGACATTCAAGGTAAGAGAGAGTGACTTAAGTCACAAACCAGAGTCTTCTAATTTTATTTTATTTTATTTTATTTTATTTTATTTTATTTATTTTAAAGATTGGCACCTGGGCTAACAACTGTTGCCGATCTTTTTTTTTTTCTGCTTTATTTCCCAAACCCCCTGGTACATAGTTGTATATCTTAGTTGCAGGTCCTTCTAGTTGTGGGATGTGGGATGCCGGCTCAACGTGGCCTGACGAGCTGTGCCATGTCCATGCCCAGGATCCGAACCCTGGGCGGCCACAGTGGAGCGCACGAACTTAACCTCTCGGCCACAGAGCCGGCCCCGAGTCTTCTAAATTTAAATGCTGGTTAAAGTCAACTTAATTTTCTCTGAGTATATTCGATGTCATAGATGGTCTTAGATATCTACATCAGAATTGTTCAGAATATTTGAACGGCCAAAATTCTGGCCTGGGTTAGTGCTCGTTGTTGGGGCTTTACCTCTCTCTTAAGATGAGCTAAATAGCTAGGAGGACAGGCAAGAGAAGGTCAGGCATCTGTCAGGAGTGACATAAGTGGAAACAGAGAAAGGTTATTTTATCCACCAATTCCAGAAATAGTAAGAGTATAAAACTTAAGATATTTAGGGATATCAGCGAGTAATATTGAGGGGACAGAAGATGATGTGAAAACTGAAGAGAACATATTTTCCAGATTGTCATGGAAATAAACATATTTAACTAGATAGATAAAAAAACTCTTTTATTGTGCAGTTAAATAATAATCCTAGATCTAAAATATAGTACACTGAATAACTTAACAAGGAGAGTAAATAAGAATGGCATTTTAGGGCCGGCCCCTGGCTGAGTGGTTAAATTCATGTGCTCCACTTCAGTGGCCCAGGGTTTTGCTGGTTCAGATCCTGGGCATGGACCTGGCACCACTCATCAAGCCATGTTGAGGCGGCATCCCACACAGCAGAACTAGAAGGACCTACAACTTCAATATACAGCTATGTACTGGGGGGGCTTTGAGGAGAAGAAGAGAAATAGATTGACAGCAGGTGACTCAGGGCCAGTGTTAAAAGAAAAAGTAAAACCAAAACCAAAAAATGGCTGATTTATATATAAAAAAAGAAAGTGAGATTTTAATGTATTCTTTTAATTTGTAATAAATATATTTATTTGTGAAACTATATGCAGATGTGACTGTTATGTGGAGATAGGTACATATA
>NW_025793754.1:1669-2696 GCF_021613505.1 Equus quagga | reverse complement strand
GAGACAAAATTCCCAAGGTCACAGCCCCACAGGATGGCCCAGAGCCCGTGGTTCAGGCTGTGAGGAGTCCTGAGCAATCTTTGCTGCAGCCTCAGCATATTAAAGAGTAAGCTATCAAGAGAGGAAAGACCATGGAATCTTCCAGGAGAAATGTGAACAGAATCAGTTGCTTCTTATAGGAGTATATGCCGTTAAAACTGATCAAAGTGAGAGATGGGAAGGCTGGGTCCATGAGACGACTGCTTATGCAAGGTTTACAATAGTTTAAAGTTTTAGTACAAGATTCTACATTATGTTAGGATATTAGTTCCTCCTATGCAAGTTAATTATACAAGATAGATAATAATATTATCCTCAAACCCGAACTCCTTTTTCTGATCAGTTCAGATGATGGAAAATACCATGCTGTTGGTTTTAAATGTTAAAAGATTTTAATGTTAAATCTTGTAATTATATCAAGGTACGAATTGAAAATAAAGTACCATTTTCATATGTTCTGTTCTTGATTTTAAAATTATACTAAAATGTTCAAATGGATAGAGTTATCACAATTTTTCTTGTTTTTCTCATTTACCATATTGTAAAAATGTTTTACCATCTATGTCCTCATATTATTAATCAGTATTTTGTTCACAGAACACTGTGCTATTAATTTGTAGTAGTCCAATTCACATAAACACCTTTCTATTATTGAACACTTTCGATATTTATAAATTTTCACTATTATAAATGACATTTATCATCTTCCATTATAAAGCTTACACCTTATTTCAATTTCAGAACAATTTTTAAGGTTGAGATTACTAGTATAAGGAATGGAAACATGTTTATGATTCAGGAAATATTTGCTAAAATGTTTTCCAAAAGAATTACATGCATGAAGCAGTTTCATTGCAATTTTAGGATTGATATAATTTTAAAAAACATGATTTTAAAAATATGTATTCTATTTTTATGATGGATTTAATTTTGTAGCTCACTTCATGTGTGTAGACACTGTTTAAAAATAATGCTGAAATCAATATTT
>NW_025793754.1:0-1157 GCF_021613505.1 Equus quagga | reverse complement strand
TGTGATCATAAACTATGAGGACACTGTACTCTCCATTGTCAAAGTTTGAACACTAATTTTGGAAATTTATTTTATCAGAAAAAAGAGAGGGTTGATTTCTTTATATCTAATAAACATTTTAATTCTGAAATGGCACTATTACTGTTGGAAATTCTTCAGGAAAGGAAAGTGGAGAGCCTAAGAATTATTTTACTAGTAGATTAATTTAGAGCTTTGGTCTTCCTCTCCACCTCGCTACCCAACTTGGCTTTCTTTGTACAATGAAGCTACCTGAAGAAGAAGCAGACACATGTGGTCCTGAGGGCTCTGATAATTTATTCAGGGATTATTAAGGACATTTACAAGTGTTACATATTTAAACAACACTGTATCAGCACCGTGACCATGAAATATTTTATATTTGTGAATAAATAAAAGGATTGTTATAAAACGTATCAAAATCAGTCATGGTGGAGCAGGAATTAGTAGTGAAAAAATTGTCATTTCTGCTCTATGTCAATGGCTCCGCGGGCTGTTCTCACCGTCTATAGTGATGTTCTCCTGTGCTTCTAACTGCATAAACATTTTTATGAGCATTGCCATATCTGATTCTCACAAGAACCCTCTCAAGAGGCATTCTTATTTTTACCAAGTTACAGAAGTACAATCCCAGTCTTTCAGAATTTTAAGTTACATTTCCTTGACACCTCAACATAATATAACCAAGTAGAAGAGCTTGGAGTTGAACCTCAGTCTGTATGATCTGGAGCTAATGTTCCTGCTCATTTCATTTGGTTGTCTTTTCTGCTTTGACCCTAGGATAAGCTAATAATTGCTAGATCATTTATTGTATTCTTTGCATTTTAATAAATGGTTGTTGATTGATTCATGACCTTATGGGGTTTGTTTTATGCTCTTGTTTTCTTGATGCCAGTTTGTAGCTGGATGTGAGGTTTATAGTGCTGGCACTGTTTAAGAATGCCTGCTACCCTGGAAACATAATGGAAATGGTTATTTTAAGGTAAGCAAATAGATAGATGTTAGTACATGCAATTGTATTTTTGTTAATTTTTATTAACATTGAAAATTGTTTTTGTTAGCTCTAGGTGGCATTTATAAAAATCAACTTACTTTTAATTCTCACAGTAAGCCTCATTATGCTTTCATTCACCTATTTA
>NW_025793753.1:3498-6258 GCF_021613505.1 Equus quagga | reverse complement strand
AGACCTGCTCTGAAGATTTTGTGGCCCCTTCCAGCTGCTTTGAGATGTTAACGTTCTTCTTCTGATTTCCTTAAGAATGTGATGACCTGTGGGTAGAAAGCCTATGCTGATAGCCATCAGCAATGACAACTGAAAGATCAGGGTATAGGGTGTTGCTCCATTCTCTGATCCAGTAAAACAAAGGATTATCAGGATCTGGAACCAGATGTCAGTCCCCAACACAGAGACCAGCCACCTCCCCTCCCTGGAGACCAGCCCTATGTATAACTGGCCTGTAGTCTTTCTTCTGGGAGACGGTTCTTTTGGACATGAGTCAGTCATCTTCCCTCTTGCTAGCAAGCTGCGAAAAAGTCCTTTCTGTCCTATCACCTTGCCTCCTATTGGTATGTCTTGTGGTGAGCAGACGACCCCCTTGGGTGGTAACAGTACCGATGCAAGAATAGAGACAAAGAATAATAACACAGAATAAAGAATCTAGAAATAGGTCCTTTCCTTATAGGAATTTAATATATGACAAAGGTGGCATTTCAAATATTTGAGGAAGAATGGAAATTCAATAAACGATCTCAGGACAACTGGCTTATCCATTTAGGAAACAATAAACTTACCACCATGTTACAAAAATAAGTTTCAAGTGAATGAAAGTTAAACATTAAAAATAAAACTATAAAATAACCAGAAGAATATTAGAAAAATATTTTTATAATCTTACAGTAGGAAAGTCCTGTAAAAAAATATAAAACCTGGAGCTTATATAGGAAAAAACTCTCAGATTTGACTACACTAACGTATAATTAAACATTTAATTTAATCAGCAAAATTTAAAAAGAGAAGTCATATTGGAAATAAATATTTGCAACTAATAATGTGAAAGGATCATTAACTATATTATTTAGAGTTCCTAAAAGTCAATTAGGAAAAAATAAAATGCAATACTGCTGACAAAATTAATCCATAACCAATCTATAAATGAACATTTTGGAGAGTTTATTCTGAGCTAAAATCTGAGGACCATGGCCCAGGGCCTTTCTTCCTGAAAGAAAGGGCACCAAAGAAGTGGGGTGCACAGAGTAGTTATATACCCCCAAACAGGATGTTTCACATATGATTGAAATGTCCCTTTTACAATAGTCGTGAGACTGCTCTGTCAGCATAGCGATTGATGGACACAGCAGGTAGGTCTGCCGTCTCGGTGAACACAGCAGGGTGGCAGTTCTGTTGTCTCAAGCTGGGTGGTCACAGGTGAGCTGGGTGGTCAAAGGTGAGCAAAGCAATCAGTTCCTAGCCTAAGGAAAGATACTTATCTTTAAGGAAATGCCAATGTAGGGGGAAGTTGCACCTTTATCTTAAGGCCATTTGTTCTTCCCATAGTAAATGTTTAAAGCAGATATACAATGCATGCTCAAT
Source organism: Equus quagga (assembly GCF_021613505.1). NCBI lineage: Eukaryota > Metazoa > Chordata > Mammalia > Perissodactyla > Equidae > Equus > Equus quagga. The sequence continues at coordinate 4,851 of NW_025793753.1, read as the reverse complement.
GACCACAGTCAGGCCCTTTTGGAAAAAACAAAGTCAGGCCAAATTAGATTTACACCAAATGTCTTCCTCATATACTCCAGTATATTCTATTGCTTGCCATTTCTATTTGTCAATACAAATATGAGCAAAGGATATGAACAAGAAATTTACAGAAAGAATACAAATGGCCAGTAAATATATGAAAAGATTTTCACCTGCTTTTAATCATGGAAATGCAAATTTAAATGAAATATCATTTTTCAAACATCAGATTGGCAAAAATATTAAAAGCAGATGACATCCAGTACTTGTTTAAGTATGTGGGGCAATGGTGCCTTCATACACTTTCAGTGGGTGTTTAAACTGAAACTGTCTTTTTAGGGGAAGGGGATCTTTTTCGGAAGGAGGACTTATTAATGTGTATTAAAGTCACGTTACAATCATACCATATATGTTAATAAAATTATGTTACCTGCAAAAATTAATTCACAGCACCTTATACTTCCCCTATTACTACATTAATTATACTTTAATGTTCGACTTCCAATGTCTTGTCTTCCTTCCTAGCCAATATGCTTCTTGAGGACAGTGACACTGTCTAACTTATTTACTCTTCCATCTTCAGTACCACACATAGAACTTGGCACATATTACACATCTAATGAATATTCCTTGAGAGAGTGAATGAATAGAGATTTCTCTTGCTTCATAGTTCAGTGGTCTTTATACTACAGCATGCTGCTAGTTAGACCTGCTACCTTAAAGATGTCTGATTCAAGACACTATGTTTTCCTATGTCTCAACAGTCCAGGAAAGTGTCCAGATTCCTTTATGTTATTACCATAAAAAGTTCAGAATTGAGTAGGATTTAGAATCCTAAAATATCATCTACTCTGTCCCCTTTTCTCTATTCAGACCTTCCTACAGCTAAACCATTATTAACTACCTTTTCTAATTCAACATTTATTGAATGCCTTCTAACTGCAGAGCAAGGTGAGAGTTCATGTTTCTTGTGGTCAGATTTTATGTTTCTAAGTGCAATGTTGTGATTTATAACCATATATATTTGGTCATTCAGATGACCAAAATATGTTTCTCACATATATGTGGGTTTCATCCACAGTTCCTGGCTCAAAGCTCCCAAAACCCTTGGAATTTCATTTATGTAGATGTACATATAAATTATTAGCAATTTAAGAGACTTTCAAGAGATATTTAAGTCAATGTGACTTTTCAAACTTGAGGTGTTAACTTTAGAGATGAAACCCAGCTTACGGTACAAAAACCTTGAAAAGTTATGCTCACCAAAAACAAGGTAGTAAGGGGCCAATGGTCAACTCCTCCTTCTTACAATCTTATCTAATCAAGTAGAGA
>NW_025793753.1:0-2885 GCF_021613505.1 Equus quagga | reverse complement strand
CTTTTGTATTTATCTGCCTTATTGATCCCATCACAGCCAAAGCCTCAAAAGCCTCAAACTCTGACTTCCTAACCCCCAACCCGGAAGCAGGAGCCTAAACTCCTGCCTCTTAAGCCTGGATGCCCAGCTAGGGCTCTGCCTCCTCATAACCTAGAGAGACACCTGGGCCTGCATAACCGGGATGCGGGGTGCAGATTACTACCCCACACCCGATGCGAACGCGAACCAAACACCAAACGCCAACCCTCTAATCTCTGCCTTTCTTCTGACCCCGCCACTAAGCCGGCCAACGCACTCTCTCATGCCCCTCCTGCCCCGCCTCATCCCTAGGGTGGAGGGTTCTCATGAGCGGAGCACCCTTCCCAACTTCCACTCAGACGCAAGGGCAGGAGAAATAACGACCTCTCCGGCTCTACCAAAGATAAAGAACACAGCCAGGGATCCTGAGCTCCTCAGACAGGCGCAGGAAGCGCGACTGCGCATGTGGCTAACTGGAACTACATTTCCCAGCATGCTCTGCAAAGGCATGGCGCCTGTGCACAAGGTCTATTCTTGGCGTCCAGAGTTGACTTTCCCTCTCGTTGTGAGTTGTGAACTAAGTTGCTCTTTTCTTGTTTAAATGAAAAGAAAAAGGAGGGAAAAAAGCCTTTTCTTTTGTTATAGACAAATATGAATCCAAAGGATGCAAATTTTTTGTTAACAACCTTTCTCCCCGCTACACAAAAGTAGTGCCTATTCATTATATCAGTAGATGATCTATAAATAACCTTTTGTCATGGAAGATAATCCATAACCACTCTAGAAATGAAAATTTGGGTGAGTTTATTCTGAGCCAAAATGTGAGGACCATGACCCCGGGCCTCTCTTCCCAAAGGAAGAAAGGGCACCAAAGAAGAGGGGCGTACAGAGTGGTTATATACCCCCAAAGAGGATGTTTCACATATGATTGAAATGTCCCTTTTACAATAGTCACGAGACTGCTCTGTCAGCACAGTGGTTGATGGACACAGCAGGTAACAGGTCGCTGTCTTGGTGGACACAGCAGGGTGGCAGTTCTGTTGTCTCAAGATAGGTGGTTACAGGTGAGCACAGCAATCAGTTCCTAGCTTAAGGAAAGATGTTCATCCTTAAGGAAATGCCAATGTGGGGGGAAGTTGCACCTTTATCTTGAGGGCATTTGTTCTTATCTTTGGGACATAGCAAATGTTTAAAGCAGATATATAACACATGCGCAATGACAATGTCAGGCCCTTTTGGAAAAACAAAGTCAGGCTGAATTAGGTTTAGACCAAATGGCTTCCTCATATACTCCAATATATCCTATTGCTTGCCATTTTTATTCAACAGATAAGCAAAAAAGGACAAAGAAAATAACAAACCTAAACTAGATGAAATTCCATGACAGAGATAATCACTATTAACACTGTGGTGTACATATAGCATGATAAAAATAAATCTCTGACAGACAAGCCCATTATTCATTATAAATATGTGCGTGTGTGTGTGAGAGAGAGAGAGAGAGAAAGAGAGAGACTGATTTCAACCAAGAATGGGGTCATACTTTTTTGGGGTAAAAATTTGTTCTAGCGTGTTCTATGTCTTTCTGTTAGGAATTTAGGTTATGTTCATTTTAATGCTACCAAAAGTAGCACCTGGATGAATCCTTGAAGATTAATTAGTGCCCTCCTCCACATTTATTCTTGAGAATAAAGTCTAATAAATGAATTTAATTGAAAATGAATGTACACACCTAACTTTTTTCTATACAAATAATATATATGGATTGTAAAGAATATCAATAAGGAAAATTAAAATAAGAAGAAAATTAAAATCAGTTAAAACCCCACTCTAAGATGCCCACTGTCATATATTTTAAAATATAGGCTATTTCTGTGAATATATATGCAAGTTAAATATAATTACTGATATTGAACCTGAAGTGAGTTTGCTCACCCGTTGTGCAGCAAGCCAATTTCTGACACTGGGGGTAGTGGAAGAAAGTAGGAATTTTATTATTGCACAGCTCCGAGCAAGGAGAGAGGGCAGCTAATGCTGAAATCCCAAACTCCCTGAAAAGCTAAAAGAAAGGGTTTTTATTTGCGGCTTTAGGTAGGGGAGGAGGAACATATGGCCTTGCTGGTTGGAGCTTTCCCAACAGCCTGTCTTTGGCCTTGAGACTGCTCGCAGAGAGGAGGGAGCCCCTGACCTTGCTGGTCAGCAGTTTTTCCACCAGCCTGTATCTCTTTTCGGGGAGGAGATAATGAATCCAGGTGCTTGTCCTTTGTGGTGTCTGTCTCCATGGAGGATAGTGGATTCTGGAGCCAGGAAGCCAGGGAGTAAGCAGGGAAAGGGTGTTTTGGTTTTAACCCCATATATGCTGGGTTTAATGTAGGGAAACTGATATCAGGGTCAGTATCATTACATCTGCTTAAGGATGTACTATATATACTTTTAAAATTAAAAACAGCAACGTAATACCTTGAAAGTGCTTTTTAAATTTAATTTTTTGTAAATATTCCTTCATGTCTTTAAATATTATTCTACATTATTATCTTAATGGTAGCATAGTTTTCCATCAAACTGATTCTAAATATATTTGAATAGTAGTATATTCTTTCCAATTTTTGCTATTATAAACAAATATGAAATAAATATGCTTATAGCTAGATTTTTATTCACACCCTTATTTGGTTAGGACAAAATCACAGAGGGTTAAATACATTTCAGATATTGTCAAACTACCTTTCTAAAAGGCTGCAATGATTCATACTCTTACCAGCAGCGCATGTGTCTTCGTTCATTTGGGCTGCTAACACAGGACGCATACTACAGACTGGCTGGCTCATAAACAACAGAATTCCTCACAGTTCTGGAGGCTGGGAAGT
>NW_025793752.1:0-13351 GCF_021613505.1 Equus quagga | reverse complement strand
ATGGCCCAGCAAACATTTGGTTTTCTGTCTCCTTGTGAATTGGCTTCCTCCTCTTTGAAGTCCCAAACCATGACCCCCAACCCCGCGCCTTTGTAAAATATCTAAACCCTAACCATAGACCTGGCAGACACGCTGTAGACTGAGCAGCAGCATGAAGACCAGGGTCAACCTGATGACACTGTGGGTGGGACTACTGGCTGTTTGTCCACATCCTTGTCCTGGGTGCCCAGGAAGGCAGTCACCCAGCAACTTGCAGTGTGGTGTGGCGTGTGACTATGTTTCAGCCAATGCAATGGGAGTGGAAGTGGTGTGTGCCATTTCCAGGTTGGAACTTTTGAAAGCAGGTGTGTCTTCTCCGTGTTCCTTCTTTCTCCTTGTGCAGATTGGTTGCAGACAATGATACAGGCATCAGGAATGGCAGAGCCAAGAGATGGGAATTCATGGGTGACTGACACACCCTGTGGAAGAGAACCACCTGCCCAACACGAAACCCACCTTGGCCTGTAAGGTAATCACACATAAATTTCTACTCTCTGGTTATTCTTTTTCGGGATCTGCTTGTTATTTTCTTAACTATTATGGAAATATTTCAAATATGCAGAAGAGTACATAGTATGACCTCTATCTCCGGCCCCAATACCCAGAAAGAACAGGCGTTAAATTCTGCCCTATTTGCTTCCGATGTTGCATTCATTTGCTGGGGCTGCCATGACAAAATACCACACGTAGGGTGGCTTAAACAATAGAAATTTATTTTCTCACGGTTCTGGAGGCTGAAGTTCAAGATCAAGGCATTGGCCGGTATAGTCTCTTCTGAGGCCTCTCTCCCCGGCCGTTTCTCCCTGTGTCCTCACATGGTCTTCCCTCTGTGTGTGTCTGAGTTCTAATCTTCTCTTCTTACGTGACTATCAGTCACATTGGATTGGAGCCTACCCATGTGACCTCACTTTACCTTAATTACCTCTTTAGAGGCCCTCTCTCCAAATACAGCCCTATTTTGAGGTCCTGGAGTTAGGACTTCAACCTATGAATTTTCAGGGACATGATTCAGCCCACAACGATATCTCTGTTTTTAAGAAGCAAAATGTTGCCGTCACACCTAAAATTCACATTTCCATCCCGTTCTCCTCCCTCCCTCATCATAGGTATCAATATCCTAAAATTAATTACATTCTGTATGATTCCAAGAATATCCATGTGCATGGCTCCATTAACAAAAGATTACATTTTTATGCAGAGTCAAGACATACATGTGTATGTCTCCGTTAACAAATTCTTACATTGTTATGCACTTAAAAAATGTACAGGAACAGCATCACACTGCACATGTCCTTCTTTGATTGGCTTTGGGCTGTAAATGGGGAAGGAAAAACAGCAGCCGAGGGTAAGAGAATAAATAAACGGCTTATGCATAAAAACCCAAAAGGACAGATTTCCAAGAGCGCCCTGGTTGGTGACCATGTGGAGGTTCTGGGAGAGTGGTTACCTGGAGAGGGCGTGGAAGCTCAGTGCCCTTTCCCCATGTCTTGCCCTATGCATCTGTTCCATCGAGCTATTCCCGAGTCATATCCTTTTCTAATAAACAGGTAATCTAGTAAGAGGTTTCTCTGAGTTCTGTGAGCCGCCCTAGCAAATTCGTCAAACCGGAGCAGAGAGTCTTGGGAACCTCTTACTGACAGCCAGTTGCTCAGAAGCGTAGGCGACAACCCAGACTTGCTATTGGCACCTGCAGTGGGGGCAGTCTTGGGGGACTGAACCCTTAACCTGTGGGGTGTGATGCTGTCTCTGGGTACATAGTGTCAGAATCGAGTTGAATTGTAGGACACCCAGCTTGTGTCCCAAGAATTGCTTGTTGGTGGGGGGGACTCCCCCGACCCCCAACCCCACACACATTGGAATTGGTACCAGAACCTAGGAACAAACTGTGAAAGATAAGCGTCTTAGCTTGGATTCCCATAACAAAATGCCATAGCGTGGGTGACTTAAACAACAGAAATTTATTTTCTCACCATTCTGGGGGCTGGAAGCCTGAGAGCAGGATGCCAGCATGGTCAGGTTCTGGCGAGGGCTCTCTCCTCAGCTTGCATAAGGTCCCCTTCTCACTGAGTCCTCAGATGGTGGGGTGTGTGTATGCGTGTGAAGAAACAGAAAGAGAGATCTCTTCCACTTCTGATGAGGCCACAGTCCTATCTGATTTAGGTTCCACCATTATGACTTCATTTTCACCATAATTACTTCCTAAAGACCTTGTGTCTGGACATGGTCACAAGGGGGGGTCAGGGCTTCCATATGTGAATGGTGGGGAGAGAGAATTCAGTCCATAGCAATAAATAAAGAGCAAATAAATAGAAACAAAGGTTTGGCATTTCTCTTTCTCATTTCCTTTCTTCCTGACTTTACTGTCTTGCTCTTTGTCTAGCTTCTTGAACAAGTAGCTCATTGGTTTCTAATTTTTCTTTTTAGATACGTATGTTGAAGGTATCTTTCTTCTAAGTATTGTTTAATTCCATCCACCAGATTTTGTCATGTAGTGCTTTCAGCTATAAATATTTCCTGAGTTCCATATGAGATCCCTTTCAATGCAAGGTTCTATAAGTTCCCAGCCATTATTATTATTTTCTCATCTGTTGCTCCTTTTACAAGTATGTAATGTTCCTCCTTGTCACCATGTTGGTTTTGTCTGGAGCTTTACCTCCAGATTGCTATAGATATACTTTTTTATTGACAGGTAAAGGACAAAATGAGGAAATATTTTTGCTATATATAAGTATGGTATCTGTCTACACTCCTGGGACAGTGTAGACTTCTAATCTGTCACTTATCCACCTTTGTGAAAAGGAATTATAATATTGGCTCACTGAAGTCATTTTGGTCAACAGCACAGGAAATTGGTAATATGTATGTGTGGGGACCTGGAAATGGCCACCCCAAGATATGTCTCTTTGGCATCAGGATTATTTGAGGCTGATTGCTTTTGATAAACTGGGACAGGGAAGGAGGAATGGAACTTGCCCTTTGTTAGGGCACATTTACATTTGTAAGAAATCTCTATCTGTAAAAGTTGCCTCCCTCTCTGTACCAGGAAGAAGAAAGGAGATGACCTTCTCTCTAAAAACTCTTAATCAATACCAAAGGCAAGGACTTAAATCTGCATTTTATTGTGCTAGTCTGGTAACCTCCTGTAACTGACTTTCCTCCCCCCCCAACGTTGGCATTTCTTAAGGATTAAGCATCTTTCCTTAGGCTAGGAACTGATTGCTGAGCTCACCTGTGACCGCCCAGCTCCAGACAATCGACTTGAGTCCTGCTATGCCCACTGAGATAGCAGACCCACTACCTGCTGTGTCCATCAAGTGCCGACAGGGCAATCTTGTGACTATTGTGGGAGGGACATTTCAATCACATGTGAAACACCCCATTTGGCGGTATATAACCACTATGTGCACCCCACTTCTTTGGTGCCCTTTCTTCCTTCAGGAAGAAAGGCACCGGGCCACGGTTCCTCATAAAGCTTTGTTTAATTTTCTCTTGCTTTTCTGTCTCATGTGAATTTAATTCGTTCTCCAGCCAGATGAACCCACATTTGGGAAGAGGAAATGTCTTCCTCCCCTACATATGTTTTCATCAGTCAGATAGTCCATGTTGTGCTGTATTCACAACAAACTCCTAAGTCTCAGCTAAAAATAACCAAGGTTTATTTCTCGAACATGCTCCATGTCATCAGGGGCTGGCTCTGTATTATCCTTGCTCACTCTGGAGGATTGAGTAGATAGCAGCTAAAAGATGCTCGATCCAACTTCTTGCACAACTGCCAGGCAGGAAAAACACACTCCTACTGTTTGCCAAAGGTTTGTCTGGAAGAGACAGCCTCATTTTTGCTCAAGTTTCATTTGCCAAAGGCTCACAAAGTCACATTTGACTTTAAGGGGCCAAGAAGATACATCCCTTCTGTGTGCCAGAGAAGAGCCGACAATATTTGGTGAACGGCAGTAATAATAACTATACACTGTGCTCTATTGTGTCTTCCAAAGCTTATTTTTGCTTTTTGTTTGTTGATTTTTTCAAAAATTCCCTTCAGTTATGTGAGTTACCGTAAATCCTTCTAGTCAATTTCTTCAATAAGAAAACTGAAGTTAGCCAGAGTTAGCTTCTTTTGCTTAAAAAAAAAAAACCCAATCTAATGCATTAGACTTTGCGTTATAAATGTTACTGAGCAGCTTAGGAAAATGAACTTCAGTTTACACCTTGGGCTGGTTTTCAAGAAAGGGTACACACCGATTTTTGAAGGATAAGGTTTTAATAGGAAAAGAAGCAGGGCATGGCATGAGCCAATATTTAGATCCGAATAATTATTGGTGACTGCAGCATGTCAGGCAGGGAGCCAGCTGTTTTTGCATATGCTCTCTAAGTCAATTTTAGTTCTTTATAAGAACAATATGAGGTGAATCTTACTATTCATCACTTATATATGCAGAAACTGAGGGTCAGGGAGGTGAAATGACCTGTGCAAAAGTCACTTAACTAGCAAATGATGGCTTTGTTTCAAGTCCATCATCTGATCAGGCAGAGGTGAAAGAGAAGAATGCAATGTGTGTTTTTGGGTAGTGGGTACTGTTCGGTTTGGCAGGACTGTGGGATACATGAAAGGCGGAGGGGCCCTTGAGTGCTAAGGCAGAGAGTTGGAGTCTATCAGGTAGGCAGTGAGAGGAAGGTTTCCGCATCAGAGAGGGCACTGGTGGAGCCATGCCTCAGAAACATTGATCTGCTATTGTCCTCTACGATGAAGAGAAATGAGGCACGCTGGAGGCTTGGAGACCAGTTGGAGGAGCATTGTAAAAACACATAGGCCTGAATGGGCATGGGTGTTGGCAATGGAAAAAGAAAAAAGTATTCTATCGAGTCTCCAGATGCCCAGGGAATTGCTGAACGAAGTCTGAGTTCTCCCTATGTAGATAGCTCATACTTTTCATTATAGGTTTCTCAAGAACTTGCTCCCAGAAAAAACCTGGATGGAGAACCAAACAGGTAAGTGCCCGAGTGAGAAATCTACAAAGCTCCTCTCCCCCAAGATCACCTCTTCCCCATCTGGCATGTCTGGTTCTGGCATGTCTTGCAGATGGTCAGTCATGTCCATCACCTGGTTTCGGTGTGTGCGACACCTGTATCTGGTGTATCCGGCAGGTGGTTCTCACAAGACTTGTAGGTGGTTCAGACGTGTCCAGAAGGTGGTTCTGGCGTCTCGGGCACCTGGTTACAGTGTGCCTGGCATGTGGTTCAGGATTCTCCATCTAGTGGTTCAGGCTGGTCTAACAGGTGGTTCAGGTGTGTCCAGCCGCTGTTTCAGCTGTTTCTGGAACCTGGTTCTGGCCTGTGCTGGACCTGTTTCTGGTGTATCCATCATATGGATCTGGCATGTCCAGCACAGTGTTTGGGCGTGTTCAGCAGGTGGCTTCAGCGCACTGGGCGCCTGGTTCCATCGTATCTGACCATTGGTTCCGTGGTGTCTGGCAGGTAGTTCCTGTGTGTCTGGCATATGGTTCCAGTATGTTCTGAAGGTGGTTCCAGCGTGTCCGACTGGTGGCTACCATGTGTCCGGAACCTGATTCCTTCGTGTGTGGTTGGTGCGTTCAATGTGTCCAGGTGTTGGTTCCGGCGTGTTTGACAGTTGGTTCCCGCATGCCTGGCGGGGGATTCCAGGCTGTCTGGCAGGTTGCTCTGGCCTTTTCTGAAAATTGGTTCTGGCGTATCCAGGACCTGGTTCCGGTTTATCCAGCAGGTGATTTTAGCATGTCCGGCAGGTTGTGCTGGCGTGTTAGGCTGGTGGTTCCGGCTTGTCTGGCAGGTGTTTGTGGCATGGCCAGCACCTGGTTCTGGCGTATTCGGGAGGTGGTTTCAGTGTATCTGGCACATGGTCTCGGCATATCCAACAGGTGGTTGCGAAGTGTGTGACAGGTGGTTCCTGTGTGTCTGGCATGTGGTTCTGGTACGTTCGGAAGATGGTTCCAGCATGTCCTTTGGGTGCTTCTGGCATGTCTGCAAGGTGGTTCTGGCGTGTCAGTGTCATGGTTCCAGTGTGTCCGGCGGGTGGTTCCAGGTGGTTCTGGCGTGTCTGGTGGGTGCTTCTGGTGTGTATGGCGGGTCATTCAGGCATGTCTGTATGGTGGTTCCAGAGTGTGCGGCAGGTGCTTCTGGCATATCTGTTGGCTTTTTCCGGCTTCTAAGGGGCCTGGTTCCAGTGTATCCGGCAGGTGATTTTGGCTTGTCCAGAAGGTGGTTCCGGCGAGTGAAGCAGGTGGTTCAGGCGTGTCCAGCAGGTGGTTCATGTCTGTCAGTGATGTGGTTCCGGCATTTCCAGCACATGGTTCTGGCACTCTGAGAGATGGTTCTTTCATGCCCGTCATGTGATTCTGGAGTGTCCATCAAGTGGTTCTTGTGTATCCAGCAGGTGATTTTGGCGTTTGAGTCAGATGGTTCTGGTGTGTCCTGCAGGTGCTTCTGGCACGTTTTGGACCTGATTCTCACATCTGCGGTGGGTGGTTCCACCGTTTCCAGATGATGCTTCTGAAGTGTCCAACAGTTGGTTCCAGCATTTAAGGCAGGTGGGTCACACAAGTCCCGCCCGAATCATTCGGCTGAGGCACGAATGGTTGTCCTTCCACATGCTTAGGAGGAGAGAGACAATAGGATTTTAACCAACCACTCTTTGGAAGTTAAGAAAAACTCACTTTCCACAGTGCTCTTACAGCATACTGGCAACCTCTCATGCCGCCCTTGTGCATGGGTGGAGAGAGTGTTCACAAAGCAGCTATGGAAGAAAGGCCAAGTTTGCTCAGCAGAGTCCTACATTGCCCTAAAATTGCAAGGCACAAAACACTGCCTCCAACCCTCAAGGGGAGATGAGCAATAATCCATCTTGCTTCCAGCTCTTTAGGAAGCTGAGAAAGAACTCACTTGCCACACTGTTCTTATAGTGTACCTTGAACATCTCATACAAAGGCACCTGAAATGCTGTTTATTTGGAGCCCTTAACTCGCTGCTTTAGAACTTCTGCTTTTGGGGCATTTCCATCTTGCCAACCCGGCTCAGACAAAATGCCTACATCTTCTCCTTAAGCAAGGAGGCTGAGGCCCGAATGATTGTGCATCCACATGCTTAGGAGGAGAGAGACAATAGGCTTTTAACCAACCGCTTTTGTGCACTGGAGGAGAGAGTGTCAGAAAGGACCTATGGAAGAAAGGCCCCTTTGCTCTCAGCCGTGCCCTACATTGCTCTAGAGGTGGAAGGCACAAAGCACTGCCTCCATCCCTCAAGGGGAGACAGGACACAAACCATCTTGCTTCCAGCTCTTTAGGAAGAAAGTCGCTTTCCACAGTGCTCTTACAGCATATTGGGAACCTCTCATACACAGGCAGCTGAACGCCATTTCCTCCCAGCCCTTAACTCGCTGCTTTAGAACTTCTGCTTCTGCCACATTTCCCTCTTGCCAACCCGGCTCAGGGGTAATGGCTACATCTTCCCCTTAAGCAATGGGGCCAAGGCCCGAATGATTGTGATTCCACAAGCTTAGGAGGATAGAGATAAGAGGCTTCTAACCAACTGTCCTTGTGCATTCGTGGAGAGAGTGTCAGAAAGCCCCTATGTCAGAAAGGCCCATTTGCTCTCAACCATGCCCTATATTGCTCGAGAGGTGGATGGCACAAAGCACTGCCTCCGTCCCTCAAGCAGAGACAAGCCACAAACTGTCTTGCTTCCAGCTCTTTAGGAAGCTGAGAAAGAACTCACCTGCTGGATATGCTTGAACCAGGCACCTTAGAGGCTGGAAAAACCCGACAGGCATGCCAAAAGCACCCGCCGAACACTCTGGAACCACCACACAGACATCCCATAACGACCCAGCAGACTCACCGGAAGCACCCACCGAACACACCAGATCCACCTGGAACCACCCACTGGACACACTGGAAACATGAGTCTGACACACCAGAACCAACTTCCAGACATTCTGGAAGCACCTAACGGACAGGCCGGAACCATCTTCTGAACCTACCAGAACCACATGCCACACACTTCGGAACCACCTGTTGGATATCCCAGAACCAAGTACCAGATACACTGAAACCACCTCCCAAATATGCCAGAACCAGGTGCCAGACACGCCACAAACACCTGCCACACAAGCTGGAACCACCATCCTAACACGCCAGAACAACCTGCTGGATACGCCAAAATCACCTGCCAGATACACTGGAACCAGGTCCTGGATACGCCAGTACCAATTTCTGGAAAAGGCTGGAAAGTCTGCCAGACATGCCAGAATCACCCACCGGACATGTGGGAACTAATTGCAAGACAGGCCGGAACCAAAGCCAGGACACTCTGAAAGCATCAACCGGACAGGATGGAATCAGGTCCCAGACACACTGTTGCAACCTGCTGGACATGCCGGAACCACCTTTTGAATGTACCAGAACCATATGCCAGACACACAGGAACCACCTGCCAGACACCATGGAACCAACTGTCAGATACACCGGAACCAGGCTCCCAGTATGCTGAAGCCACCTACCGAATATGCCAGAACCATGTGCCAGACACGCTGGAACCATGTGACGGATACACCAGAAACAGGTCCAGCACAGGCCAGAACCAGGTGCCGGACACGCCTGAAACAGCTGCTGGACACACCTGAAACACCTGCTAGACCAGCTTGAACCACTTGACAGACAGTCTGGAACCACATGCTGGGCACACCAGAATCAGGTGCCCTACATGCCAGAACCACCTGCTGGACACGCCTGAAGCACCTGCCAGTCTTGTGAGAACCACCTGCCAAGAACTCCAGAAACAGGTGTTGCACACGCCAAAACCAGGTGCTGGACATGAATGAACCACCTTAAAGAAATGCCAGAACCAAGTCCCAGACACGAGTGAGTCACCTGCAAGACATGCCAGAACCAGGTGCCTGACATGCTGGAACCACCTGCCGCTCACGTCGAAATCACCTGCCGGATACGCCGGAACCATGTGCTGCACAGGCGGGAATCACGTACCAGACATGCCGGGACCACCTGTTGGATATGCCAGAACCAGGTGCCTGATTCACTGAAACTACCTGCCGGGCACACAAGAACCAGGTGTCAGACAGGCCTTGACAACCGACAGGGCACGTTGAAATCACCTGCATGATACCCCGTAACCATGTGCCAGACAGAACGGGACCACCTGCCGGACACACCGGAGCCACCTCTCAGATATGCCAGAACCACATGTTGGACACGCCGGAACCATCTCCCGGACAGACCTGAACCACCTGCTGGACACGCCAAAATCACCTGCCTGATACGCTGGAACCAGGCACCTTGGATGCTGGAAAAACCTGGTAGACATGCCGTAACCACCCGCCACACACTCTGGAACCACCACACAGACATGCCAGAACAACCCGCCAGACACACTGGAAGCACCCACCAGACAAGCCAGAACCACCTGGAACCAAATGAGGGACATGCTGGGACCATGACTCTGACACACCAGAACCAACTCCTGCACATGCCTGAAGCACCCAACGGTCACGCCTGAGCCATCTTCCGAACGTACTAGAACCACATGCTAGACACTTTGGAACCACCTGCCAGACACTTCGGAACCACCTGTTGGATGTGCCGCACCCAGGTACCAGATACTCTGAAACCACCTGCCGTAGACGCCAGAATCAGGTGCCAGACATGCCACAAACACCTGCCACGGAGGCCGGAACCACCAGCGTAACACATTGGAACAACCTGCTGGACACGACAAAATCACCTGCTGGATACACCAGAACCAGGTCCTGGGTACACCAGAAGCAATTTCTGGAAAAGGCCGGAACAACCTGCCGGACACACCGGAATCACCCCTGGACATGTGGGAACCAACACCTGGACACTCTGAAAGTACCAACCGCACACGATGGAATCAGGTCCTGGACACATGGTAGCCACCTGACGGACACGCTGGAACCACATTCAGAGCGTACCGGAACCACATGCCAGACACGCAGGAACCACCTGCCAGAAACCATGGAACCCACTGTCAGATACGCCGGAACCAGGCACCCAGTACGCTGAAGCCACCTGCCGAATATGCCAGAACCATGTGCCAGCCACGCTGGAACCATGTGATGGATACACCAGAAACAGGTACAGCAGAGGCCAGAACCAGGTGCCTGAAATGCCAGAACCACCTGCTTGACACACCTGAACCACCTGTCAGTCTTGTGAGAACCACTTGCCGGATACACCAGACGCAGGTGTCGCACATGCCAAAACCAGGTGCCAGACACATCTGAACCACCTGCCAGTCTTGTGAGTACCACCTGCCAGATACACCAGACACAGGTGTCGCACATGCCAAAACCAGGTGCCGACATGACGGAACCACCTGCAAAACATGCCAGAACCAGGTGCTGGACATGCTGGAACCACCTGCCGGACACGTTGAAATCCTCTGCCGGATACGCCGGAACCACATGTCACATGTGCTGGAATCGCCTACCAGACATGCCGGGACCACCTGTTGGATACGCCGGAACCAGGTGCCTGATTCACTGAAACTACCTGCCAGACACGCCAGAATCAGGTGTCGGACACGCATGGAAAACACACAGGATATGTCGAAATCACCTGCGTGATATCCCATAACAATGTGCCAGAAAATAGAGTACCTAGGATGTGTGAAATCCTATTGAGGCATATTCATATAATGCATTTATTATCATCTTTCTCGCTTTTTCTGTTTTATTGTTATAATTTTTTTTTTTGAGGAAGATTAGCCCTGACTAACATCTACCACCAACCCTCCTCTTTTTGCTGAGGAAGACTGGCCCTGTGCTAACATCCATGCCCACCTTCCTCTACATTATATGTGGGACTCCTGCCACAAAATGGCTTGATGAGTGGTGCATAGGTCTGCACCCAGGATCTGAACCGGCAAACTCCAGGCCACTGAAGGAGAACACGCAAACCTAACCACTGTGCCACCAGGCCGGCCCCAAGCTTTCTGTTTTTTTAAAGCAATTTCAATTCTTGCATTTGTTTCACCAGCAGTGGTATCATCTTGGACAGTTTCCTCCAGAGTCACAGTATCTAAAATTTGGAGCATTTTTGTTGCTTGTTTGGATAAGTGATGTCAGAATGTCTAGTAAATCTTCCCTAGGAGAACTATCTAAAAGACATCTCAATTTAGCAACTGCAGGCACATGTATATTCAACATTTCAATCGATAGTAGTTCATTTTTGTAGAACTCTTCTGACAATTCTCCCAGCTTCTCTTTAGTTTTACAGGTGTTGAAAAATCCCTCAAGTCAGTCCAACAGTTCCACTTTAACGACAGGATATGACTTCTCTTTTAAATCTGTACCATCTGCAAACAGCACAGGCGTGTGGTCAACAAAAGTGAGTGGGAATTGGGCTGGGTACTGCCCACAATCTGAACCATCAGTGCAGCTGCCCCAATCCTGTGCAGTGGAGGCAGATCCTGAGTATTGCTGGCCATGTAGGTCATGCTGGGGATGAGACTTAGGATGGTGCTCTGCAGCCCTCGAGCAGGCAGCTCCACACCAGCTGCCAGTTGCAAGTCCAGTCCACACTGGGTGCACATGGGGGAGCTTGGAAGCAGGAAGCCATCTGGGTGAGCAGCAGCAGGAAGTGGCTGAAGAAAAATTATGGGAAGATGAGGGGAGAAAATGTATAATAAATAAAGCTTGCCTTGTTATGCAGATAAATCTCTCAGTTAAAAAAATTCTCTAGGGGTTGGCCTGATGGTTCACTGGTTAAGTGCGCACGTTCCACTTTGGTGGCCTGGGGTTTGCCGGTTCTGATCCCAGGTGCAGACATGGCACTACTTGGCATGCCAGGCTGTGGCGGGTGTCCCACACATAAAGCAGAGGAAGATGGGCGTGGATGCTAGCTCAGGGCCAGTCTTCCTCAGCAAAAAGAGGAGGATTGGCAGCAGTTAGCTCAGGGCTAATCTTCCTAAAAAAAAAAAAAGAAATTCTGTAGGGGCTGGCCTGGTGGCACACGGGTTAAATTCACACATTCTGCTTTGATGGCCTGGGGTTCACCAGTTCAGATCCC
Organism: Equus quagga; assembly: GCF_021613505.1. Taxonomy (NCBI): domain Eukaryota; kingdom Metazoa; phylum Chordata; class Mammalia; order Perissodactyla; family Equidae; genus Equus; species Equus quagga. The sequence goes on along the minus strand of NW_025793752.1, from coordinate 1,238 downwards.
AGGTGCGGACCTACACAACACTTATCGAGCCATGCTGTGGCAGGCATCCCACGTATAAAGTAGAGGAGGATGAGCATGGATGTTAGCTCAGGGCCTATCTTTTTAAGCAAAAAGAGGAGGGTTGGTGGGGAATGTTAGCTCAGGGCTAATCTTCCTCAAAAAAAAAATCCCTAAGAGTCATTCTCTTTCTGGTGCAGATGCTTTTACTAATGGAAATTTCCTTTATAAACATAAATTTCCTTTCCAAAGAGGAAGTCTATCCTTCATTTAAAGCAGTCAAGGTGGAGATCAAGAGTTTTTCCTGCATCTACTGGCTCTCGATTGCTTTTGGCTCCAAATAATTTGTACGTCAAAGTACCATACTTTGGGCATCTTCAGCATTCCTTCAAGAAGAAACAACTTGTTCTTGGAAGTCTCTGTCTCCTCCCCGACCCAGATGCACTCAAGCTGTTAGGCGCCAACAGCAAACAGGGTTCTGCCTCAAGAAGCTTTGGGGAAGCCTCTTCACCCTCAAAGGCCTGAGACACACTAGAGGGATAGATCACTGCAGGTTCTTCAGCCATTGAAAATAATATAAACAGCTCCATTCTCATAAATTTAACAACTTGAAAACAAGGAACAATTTACCTAAAATTTCAAACTAACAAAACTCAACCAAGATGATAGTATTTTCCTCAGTCGGGTGCTGCTAGCCAAGCTTTTTGCCACAAAACTCAAGACTTGGATTCATGCGACACACCTGAAGAAAGCACAAACTCTGGGGGGAACTGCACATCATTTGGTGACTTAAAAATAAAGATTTCTCCAAATGGAAGCAGACAGTATCTGATGCGAAGGTTTCCAAGGTGTCCGGACCAGGTCTGTTGGAAGTTTGTCTGCCAAACCTTTGAGGATGACATGACACTTCAGATCATCTCCAATGCCTATGATCTTGATAACATGCAAACTTCAGGTAAAAAGTGCCAGAGAGTTCTCCCTCCTCTCACTCCGTGTTCCTCAAATGTGGCCACAACAGGTTTCCAATCTGTGTGTTTTTCCTCCAACCTGGGACATGACTCCCAGAGAAGGTCCTTCCTGGCATCGAGGGACGAGAGGCTACTGAAAGTGGAAAAATCTGACTGCAGATCAACAATGCTTTCAGAGAAAGATCGCAATCAAAATGGGGACATGTGAAAGTTAATAAACGGAAATGTAGTTGAAATAGTGTTGGAAGGCTAATAGAGGGAGTTCTCATGCCC